>NC_134107.1:69059536-69362566 GCF_040939455.1 Microcebus murinus | reverse complement strand
GAGTCAGAAGCTGCAGAGAGGAGGAGGAAGGAGGAACCTGAAAGTGGGGTAGGGATGAGAAATTTAGGCTATTTTCTGCTCTAGTAAAGTAGTAAATTAAGTATTAAGGTAAAAACATTCTGTTTGGAAAGATGCTTTTCAACATCCGTGTAATAATTTAAACTATTAAACTGAGAGAGATTTTCTAAATTTTTTGTTCTTTCTCTTATTACATGGTCAGCCAAATCTGAAGGACTCATTATCATATAGTTTTCCCTTGGTAGATAGAGGCCATGTTTTCAGCCTGTGATAAGAAAATCAAGCATTTATGCTTCTGTGTTGAAGGAGAATATGATGTAGGAGAAGTAAAAGAAAAACTCACTCTTTTTCATGCCCAGGATGATGAATTTATGGAATAGAAACTGAGCAATGGAGAGAGAACAATGTAATCAGGTGAGTTTCTGAGAATTGAGGTCATCCCTGTTAATGGAGTTGATCTTCTACCTGCTAGCTTCCTATTTAGGATTTTGGGGGAAGGCTACGTGCCTTTGCTGCTTGGTAACATTTATCCACACTAGCATACATCTGGTGGTACAGTGTGGTGTGACCAGGCAAAGGATTTCTGATTTTTAGTTTCCCTGAGTCATTTTTTATTACATTGTGACATAGTCAGAGCTGAGAGTCTGGCAGCAGAACTTCTAGCATGAAGTCACTTAATGAGGGTGAGATAGCTTTGTGGCAGGGTCTGACTGTTTACTGAGACAGAATGGGAATTATAACATGACTTCAGGGAGGAGTGTAGGAGTATAGTGCCAGTGGAACCCAAGGTGAGAGTGGTCAGCCAGGTAGGATATCTGGAAGCATTGCTTGAGCCAAAAGAATAGACCCAGATCACAACAAACAGACTTCCATTTCCTATCGGAGGCCAGTAGTATGGCCATTAACCAGATAGGTGGACAGAGACTTTGCTCAAGGATCAGAGAAGCCAAAGGACAGCATGTAGATCTAGTGAACCCAATTTATTTCTACCTTCAAACTTCCATCTTGAATTGTCTACTCCCATACACCTGGGCACTATTTTAGAGAGAAAGAAGCAGGCTCAGAGGGAAGCTATATGAATGAGCAGTTTTAGCTGAGAGGGATTATTTAAATTATTGGATCAAACTAAACCTTAAACCAGATGAGATGATTACTTTTCCCAATTAATCAGGGCTTGAGGGCTTGTGAAATGGCTGAAGAAACCATAGACACAATAAAGAACGGTACAGTTTTTTGCAGATCCATGGTACACTGCAAGTTATATTTGTAACCCCACTATGCTGAAGCATGCAGATGTCAATGTTCATTCCTACCTCTTTATACTCTTTTCCAGTTTGGTATTGAGTGTTGATGAAAAAGATTAACCACAAGAAGGAGCAATGGAAAAAGAAGTAACCCACAAGTGTCTCATAGAAAAGGCTTTCCCTTTATCTTTTTAGTTCTGGCTCCTAGCAAAAGATAGAAGAGCTAGAGAATGAGGAGCATTGATCTACCTTAGTTTGTTTACATGAGCTAGGCCTAAGGAGGCCTACGTTTTTAAAGAGATATGTCTCCTCTACCTCAGAAATAGTTCTCTGCTCAGAAGCCACGGAACTTCTTAGACTGTGTTAGGAATTCCAAACATTTCACTAATAACCTACAGATTTACCAGACAGAATAAATTTCCCTGATTTCTGGTTTCTCAGTCCCTAGGTTCTAGCTTATATTCAGTTTCCAATAGGCTGTCAAAATAATTAGTCTTCACAAAATCATAAGATTAGAATTCTCTTTGCAGGATTGTATATTTGCAAATCAAGTTATTGAATGTATCTAGAGTCAAAAACCCCCGAGGGTATGCAAGTCCTTTCAAAGGGCTTAATCATGAATCCCTAAAAGTTTAAAGCATTTTTAAACTCATAGAAGCAAATTATACTGAATATTAAATATTGCTTTCAGCAAAGCTTTGAGTTTTGAAAAAAAGTCATTTGAAAGTAAACAATTACTTCAGAAATAAGCCTTGTGCTCCAGAAATAGTTGTTGCAGATTTTTTTTTGAATAAGGTTGTAAGAATTCTTCTATTAATCAAAGTAGGACAATAATTATAACTATAAAGGTGAGTTTTAGATTTCATTAATTGAGCTGTAGTAATTCTCCCTTGTCTGCAGTTCTACTTTCTGCAGTTTCAGCTACCAGTGGTCAACTGTGGTTCAAAAAGATTAAATGGAAAATTTCAGAAATAAACAATTCATAAATTTTAAACTGTATGCTCTTCTGAGTAGCATGATGAAATTTCACACTCAGGACATGAATCATCCCTTTGTCCAGCATATCCACACTGTATATGCTACCACCTCTTAGTCACTTAATTAGCCATCTTAGTTATCCGATCAACTGAACAGTGTTGTGTTCAAGTAACCCTTATTTTACTTAACAATAGCACCAAAATGCCAGAGTAGTGATGCTAGAAATTTGGATATGCCAAAGAGAAACTGTAAAGTGATTCCTTTAAATGAAAAGGTCAAAGTTCTTGACTTACTAAGAAAAGGAAAAAAATCATATGCTGATGTTGCTAAGATCTATCATAAGAATGAATTTTCTATATGAAGTTGTGAAGTAGGAAAAAGAAATTTGTGCTAGTTTCACTCCCGCATCTCAAATTGAAAAGCTATAACCATGCTCTTAACTAAGCGTGATTAGTGCTTAGTTAAGATGGAAAAGGCCTTAAGTGTGGGTGGAAGACGAACAGAAACATGTTCTGATTGTTAGCAATCAGGTTCAATATGATCCTCAGTTTAAGGCATCCGGATATTGCGGTTTTCAGAACATATTCCCCAGAAATAAGGGGGACTACTTTAATTAAGACCATTAATGAACGTTGTTTATTTTGGGATCAGGGCTCCACTGAGTACTTTTTTGGAATACATGTTCACTTTCTTCATGACATTTTCCTCATACAAATTTAATTTTTAAATTATATCTTTTTCTAGAACTATAGCCCCTGGAAATATGGAAAACTTTAGTATATTTAACAGGGTCACCTGTAGGTATTAAAAAAATTTAGTGCAGGATACTTCCATTTCCTGACTTTGAGTATTTATAATTGTAACATGGAAGAGGTCAGCTTATACAAAGACATTCTTTGTAAATGTAAGTGATTATAGACAGGAATAGTGACACTTTTATATTGAATGAAGGATATAGAAAAATGGATACTAATATTCTACATGATAATTTTATACTCTCAAATTTGAATTATTGTCATTATTTTGTCTTTGTGAACCATCTAGTTCCTTGGATCAGTTCCTTGATCTACTTTCTAGTGATAATTTCTTCCCCCCACTGCATCTCAGCCACCCCTGATGTTTTGCTCTATATATTATCATTATTAATAGCCAAATCTGTTTTAAACATTCCACTCTCTGACCACCTCTCTTCACCTCCTATTGACCCAGTTTATTTTTGTACTTCCCACATCAATCATTCTTTGATCCCACAAGAACTGCTAAATCATTGGTTATACACATTTTTAAGATCTGTTAGCTACCCTAAGTCTTCATGTCCTTTCTTACAAAACTTAGAATACATGAATCACATCATGTATCTTCAATTTCTTTGTTGTTTCCTTCATGAGCTGGCAAAAACTAACCTCTAGTTCACGGATCCTCAAACTTTTTAAACAGTGGGCCAGTTCACTGTCCCTCAGACCATTGAAGGACCAGACTATAGTTTAAAAAAAACTATGAACAAGTTCCTATGCACACTGCACATATCTTATTTTGAAGTAAAAAAACAAACGGGCAAAAACACCTGCATGTGGCCCACGGGCCGTAGTTTGAGGACGCCTGCTCTAGTTAAACCCATCTCTGTATCTTTTATGCCTAGACCAAGGTAGCCAAATGTAGGTGGTTAATTGGTTTTACCTTAAATTTATGACCCAAAGCCTATTGTATTTACTTTGACAGTCTACTTTCTTATTCTCAGAGGGAATGTTTTCATACCTTCTTTCTCCTCAAATGCAATATATCTCACCTTTAACATTAACTTCCAACCTTTCTGATTTTATTTAGATAATAAAAACAATCAAAAGAGAACTTTCTCATTGTTTCTCCACTTAATCTACCACCCTTACTATATCTGCATCCATATTTTCTGCATTCCCTTTTATTAAAGTAGATAAACTGTCTCTCTTATCTTTTAAATTCTCCTCTTGGTTAGAATATCAGTCAGAGTTCAGTAACAGAAGGACTTCTCAAAGAGAATTTAATGAAGGGTACATTACAAAGGTATGGGTAGAGTTAAGGGAACCAGCTGGAAGCATTTGGGGACTAGAAACAGTGAGAATTCTGAAGGAGCATGGAGAGTGAGCTGTTATTCTAACACAGAGATAGATCTAATCATCTAAGGGGCTCCCTGACAGAAGAACTTTAGGAAGAGGAACACAGCCAGTGCTAAACCATGGCCAAATAGAAAGACAGCTGGGGGAATAAATGTCCCAACCCTTCTTTCTTTCCTTCTTTGATCTCCCACTGTTACTTCTCCTTAGTGGATCCCAATTGGATACCAGAGGATAAGGGATCTAGATGATTGTTGAAGTTGGCCTCCCAGAGCACACAGCACAGTGGATAAGGGAAGAAAGATGATCTGGAAGGGAAAATGGGGAAGATCTATGACAGGTTATATCCTGATTGCTCCTCGTTCACTCAAAGAATATGTTACTATAATTTTCTCCCTCTCTTTGCAATTAATTTTTACCATCCTATTCAATCATTTTCAATAGCACACAAACATCTCCTTTTAAAGAAACAGTTTGGAGTAAGGGTTAAAAGTATGGATTCTGGAACCTGATTGCCTGGGTTTACATCCTGGTTCCTCTGTCACTTACAACTTAAAGTTTGACTTTAGGAAATTTTCATAACCACTCTGTGTCCCAGTTTCCATGTCTGTAAAACAGAGATGATAATAAAAGTATTCGCTTCATAGGGTTGTTGTTAGTATATGTATTGCATTTCTAACAGTGCCTGGAACATAGTAAGTGCTTAATAAGTCTTTGCTACTATTACCATCTTTAAAATCCATTCCCTTCATCTGTCATCTCCTTTCACTTTGTCTTCCCTTGTCTTCTGGCTTCTGTTTGAATTAGGCCAATGGAAAACACTAGCAGGAGTTCAGAAAGTGGGAGGCAAGAGGGGCTGGGGTCTTTACTCTCCTGGCTGCCTTCCTTCTGAGCCATGACTTGGCAGTGAATGCATTCTTCTACTTAAAGCCACAGTTCCTGTCAGGTGGCCCTTCTCCCATTTCTGTGAGACCCTTCATTGCAAAATGTATGATGTAAAGAGAGTTGTATGTACTCACAGTCTAAGCCTCTTCATCTTCTATTTGCTCTTGAAGCTACTCCAAATTAGGCTCTTAAGTCCTACATCCTCCACCCAAGGTACAAGTAACCTTGAAACAAAAGTTAATTTTATCTCACTCTTTTCAAAATCCTCAATTGCCTTCCTATCACTTTCAAAACAAAATACAAAGTCCTTATCATGACAGAAGGCCTTACATAATTTGACTCCTGGCTATTTCTTCTCCTTTTCTGCTAACACTCTGAGCATTGCTCATTCCTGCTAATCATGTTGGCCTTTATCTTTTCCTTGAGCAAGCCTTCTGCTTCTGGGCATTTGCTATTTCCTCTGCCTGGAACTCTTTACCTACTTTCTTACCAGTTTAGTACCTTCCCAATTGCCAGCTTCTCAAGGCTTCCCTGACCACCCTGTTTAAAATAGCCACTTTTCTCCCATTACTCATTTTTTCTCTTACTCTAGTTAATTTTTCTTTACTGTACTCATCAACACATATATTTATGTTTATTAATATTTGTGTTATTTGTGGTGCATTCCTTCCCAACTGTAATGTAATCATCTTGAGGGTAGGGACTTGGTTGTCTTCTTCACTCTTTCAATCCTAGCACTTAGCAGAGTTCATGGTATATAATAGAAACTGATATGATTTGATGAATGAGGGAAAAGCTAATTTACTACTCATTGCTGACTTTCTTTCTTTTTGTTGAGACAAGATCTGGTTCTGTTCACCCAGACGAGCTGGGTGTGCAGTGGCACAATCATAGCTCACTGTAATCTTGATCTCAAGTGATCTATCTTTCTGCCTCAACCTCCCAAGTGCTGGGATTATAGGCATGAGCCCCTGTGCCTGGTGGACTTTTAAATTTTGACAAGATAACTACATTAACATTTTCTTTGTTTTTGCTTTTTCTTTAAAATTAAAATCATTAGATTCTTTGATGAAAAATACTGTGCTGAGAAAGGTATTCATTTAAAAAAGATCCTTGTGTTTTCAATAATTTATAGTTAATTCAGTGGGAATTCTGCATTCTTTTCAGGGTCTTCATGCTAAGAGCTCAGGGCATCAGAGAATGTGATTTATGAGTTCAGGAAAGTATATTAGGTTAATAATGCTATTGCATTGCCAGGCAGTCTCTTGGAGTTTGCCTGGCAAACTCCAAAACAGCATCACTTAAAATTGGTAGACCTACTGAAGCATGTGAATTTTACTTGTTTACATGTCCTACTCCTTTATGAGGTTACTGATGATAATATGAAAAAAATTATGATTATTTGCAATACTATGAAAATTTCACAGATAAAAATATGGATCTCTGTTAACATGACTTAGCTTTTAGAATTTAATGTAGAATACTTCTCAGATATCTTTCTTCTTTTACATACTTCAACCTTTTCCCTTAGAGTTCTTGACTGAATTTTAGCTCTTCTTAGAAATTTAAAAGTGCCATTTAAAAAAATGTATTCTTGCTGATAAAATTATTCATTATAATATATTTTCCTAAGCTAATTGGTAATTTATTTGTTAGATGATAATTTGTTAATATTTATGGAACACCTATGATGTGCTAAACACTGTTCCAGACACTGGGTATGTATCAGTGAAAAAAACCAGATATTCCTGCTTTCATGGAATTTATAATTAAGTGGTAGATATCGGCAATATACAAATGTATAGTCTGGAGAAAAATAAGGCGGAAAAGGGGAACATGGAGTACCATGGAAGGTGAGAAGAGATGCTGGTTTTTTTTTTTTTTTTTGTAGAGACATGAGTCTTGCTATGTTGCTCAGACTGGTCTCAAATTCCTGGCCTCAAGCAGTCCTCCTGCCTCGGCCTCCCAATGTGCTGGGATTACAGATATGGGCCACCATGCCCAGCTGGAGATGCTGTTTTACATAGAGTAGTTATTAAAGCCCTATTTAAGAAGACATCTGAGTAAAGACTTGAGGGAGCAGGAAAGAGCAAGTGCAAAGGCTTTGAGGTAGGAGCATGCCTAAATTATTGCAGGAAGGAGAAAAGTACAGAGTGTTGGACTCAATCACTCTTGATTGAGAGACAGTAGTAGGAAATGACCTTAGTTGTGGTGGCACTATAGATTATGTAGGGATTTCTTGGCCATTATAAAGAGTTTGACTTTCATTGTGAATGAGGCAGAATCCACATTTTGAGAATAATAATAAATATATCAAAATGATCAATACTCTGCATTGTATGTTGAGAATTGACCAAAAATATGCAAGGAAGAAAATGAAGAACCTCAGTTAGGAATGTATTATAATTTTCCAATTGAGAAATGGTTTTGGCTTAGATTAAGGTATGACAGAAGTGGGAGTGGTGAGAGTGGTCAGTTTCTAGATTTTGAAGATAGGACCAATGGTATTTGCTAATGCATTGGCTACTAGATATGAGAAAAATAGAGGAACCAAGAAGGACTTTTCTTTTTGGCCTGAGCAGCTGTAGGTATAGCATTCCTATTTTCAGAGAGTGGGAAGTATAGGAAAACAGAATATTTGGAGGTAGGGTGGAAGTTAAGTAAGCAGGTAGATATAGAAATTTGGAGTATCAGGGAGATATCAAGGATAGAAATTTAAATTTGAGAGAAGTTAGAATCAGTGTTTTTAAAACCATGAGACATGAAGCAGAAGCAAGAGGTCATGAAATGCACAATAATATGAAGTTTTTGATTAAATTCTCTGAAGCTGATAATGTTTGTAATTCAGGTAGTTAAAAGTATTTTCTTGCCAAATTTTATGCAAAATAGTTTCATTAAAAGTTCATATTGAAAGCAGTTAGTTGAATATAGCACAGCTTTTTATTAGCTTTTACCTTTTTTAAATTAAAAAAATTAGTCTCCTTATTTCTCAAAAATATGAATTGCTAGATAAAAAATTTAGTCCAACTGACTTGAGTTCTAATTTCCATAAATAGCAGCAGTATGGGATTCAATTTCAAATGTAAAAGAGGTCATACTTATTCAAGCATATTAAGGATCTACCTGATTTATTAGCACACACGAATTTAACTTTTAAGCCTTCTGGAATTGATTTATCAAGATCATTGCTAATGCGACAGAGATTAGGGCTAGAAATAGATGACTCTTGCACTTGTCAGTGATTTTGACTGCAAATAACAGACCACTACAATGTAATATAAATAGAAATGGGATTTATTGGGAGGACATGAAATATTTGACAGGAATTATAGGATGGCCAGAGATCAGACACAGAAAATAGGCAGGGACCAAGAAAGATAAAGCATAATCACGATTTCTTCACAGAAAGAGGGGGATACTGGCACTTTGTCATCACTAGTAACTACTAGCCACCACACTGTTGGTCTCTGGCTCCTTAACAGTCATCACTGTGCCTTACACTTTTGATTCTACCATACTCACCATAAATTATTTTTGACGACTCTTGCACTCCTAAGTCACTCCTTGAAGATTAAAAGCCCTTGCTTGGTTAAGAAATGTGTAAATATATCACTCTACCTTAAAAAAGACCTGAAGTTTGCCTGTGCAAATGGGCGTTGTAAGGGTTGCAGTCTATGAGTTATGGTGGAAGTGGTGGAAGGAGGGTTGTCTGAAATCAGACAGAAAGTTGTGATATCAGATGTAGATGAATGTGATTTATAACATATGCAATCAAATTAGATAGTTGGTAGATGTTTGAGTTGTATGTGTCTGTGAATTTTGTGTATTTCTAAGTGGCTGGGTTCAGATGGGTGCAGTTTCCTGCATTCACCTAGTGTTTCTTGCAGAGAAAATTGTGGATTGTCTTTCCAGAAGGAAGTCTTGAATAGGGACTTTAGTGGAATATAACTTCTTGTTATTCAAAGAAAGGTGGATAGATAGGGGACATGGAGGAAAATATAGGCATTTAGGCAAAAGAAGGAAAGGAAATGTGGGCAATTTTTCAAAGGTAGGAATTTTTGGAAGAAATAAACAGTTAATACATTTTGAGTTTCTAGAGGGCAAATTTTATCATTGTTTTCTTTTTCTCACTGTATGTCTGACACAAATCTAATAATTTCCATTGTTGAGTGCTATGTGCGAGGTGTTATTCTAGGCTAGTTATGTAAATTATTGCTAAGCCTTACAACAAAAATGTTTAATAGTTATTATAATTTTCCAAATTTGATAAAAACTATAGCTCTCTACATATGAGAAGCTTAATGAACCCTAAATATAGAAATATTTATGAAAACCTACAACTGGAAAAATGTCAGAGTAAGGAGGTAGTGAAGAGAATGCACCTCATTTGCAAAGAATTACACTTACCTGTTTTGACTTATCTAGTGGCTTCTTGAAAAAACAGCTCAAAAGGCTTGCCTTTATCTCACCTAAATCAGAACTCACCCAGTACTAAAGCAGCTGCTCTGGAGCACTTGTCAAAAACATTTATAGGCAAATGTTTTACTTACTTTTGTTGGATGTAACAGGTAATAGTTGGGGCAAACAACAGACCAACCGAAATGCTTAGGAGGAAAGGCTGGAGAATGAGACACTGTGGGGGATAAGGGCTTTGAAAAGCTCTAACATTCTGGAAACTAGAAGGCCACATGCATTTGTATAGCCGTGCACATGCTCACTGAGTAGGCCTTAAGCTGTCACTGTTGGCTAACCTTGAGGCTTTGCAGAATCAGAAAATGAAGGCTAAGGCAGACTTGTAAACTGTCTGGTTGAGTGTTGAAGGTGTGTCCCAGCATACACAAAAGCTCTTCTACAAAGACTGGAAGAATTTTTAGTTCCTAGTGATTAAGGAAGTATCTATCCAATATTTAGCTAGCCACTAAGCAAATAGAACAGAAATTTCAGAAGTCACACATGACAAAGAATACAAACTTTACAAAATTATTTCAGAAAAATCACTAAACAAATAAACAAAAACAACCACGACAACCTGAAACAACAAATCCTGGGGAGGAGTAGAAAGAATCAGATTTCTGGAGTCGCCATTGTCAATAGAAAATAACCCAAACTCTGTAAAATAATTTAAAGAGGTTTGTTCTGAGCTGAGTATGAGGACCATGGCCCAGAGTCATGCCCCAAAATTCTTAAACAAGTGGACTCACTGTGGTTAGGTTATAGTTTGGTTTTATGCATTTATGGGAGCAGGAATAACACTTAAAGTTATAAATCAATATCTGGAAAGTGCACATTATTCCAAAAAAGACAAAGCATCTCAAAGTGGGGCTCACAGATTATAGGTGTATTTAAAGATTCTTTGATTTGTCATTGGCTATAGAAATGAAGCTTTTTCTAAAGGCTTGAAAGGCTTTAAAATAAGAAAGTCTGTTAATTAGAGAAAGCCACTGGACATAGCCCCACAAGATCTGTTGGGTAAATTGAAGGCCTGAAGGTGTGGTTCAAGCTTTGTCTTACATAGACTTAGGCCTGTTAATGGGTTACAAAGGATATCTCTAAGAAGAGAAGAGGGCATGATAAGGTGTGTCTGACCTCCCTTCTCATGGCCAGTAAATCAATGTTAGGGTATTTCTGTGATCCTCTTGGCTAAGAGGGGGTCCATTCAGTCAGCTGGGAGGCTTAAGATTTTATTTTAGTTCACACCACATTATAATATTTTAAATGAATAGTTTTCAACAAAAAGTTTTGAGGCATGCAAAGAAACAAAAAAGTATGATAAATCGTCAATCCTTCGAGTATATATAACATTATAAACATACACACCTAACAACAGAGACCCAAAATATATGACACAAAAATGGACAGAATTGAAGGGAGAATTATCTTGGCAATAATAGTTGGAAACTTTAATACCTCTCTTTCTTTCTTTCTTTCTTTCTTTCTTTCTTTCTTTCTTTCTTTCTTTCTTTCTTTCTCTCTCTCTCTCTCTCTCTCTCTTTCTTTCTCTCTCTCTCTCTCTCTCTTCTTTCTTTCTTTCTTTCTTTCTTTCTTTCTTTCTTTCTTTCTTTCTTTCTTTCTTTTTAATTTCAGCATATTATGGGGGTACAAATATTGTTAAGGTTACATATATTGCCCTTGCCACCCCTCCCCCTAGTACCCCTTTTCCAATAATGGATAGAACAACTAGAAAGATTAGTGAGGAAATAAGACTTGAACAACACTATAAGCCCAGTTAACCTAACAGACATCTATAGAACAATCCATCCAACAGTAGAATCCACATTTTTTTAAAGTGAATATGGGACATTCTTCAGGATAGACCATAGGTTATGCCACAAAAGAAGTTCCAGTGAATTTAAAAAGATTAAAATCATATAAAGTATGCTCTCCAACCACAAAAAAATGAAATTGGAAATCAATAACAGAAGAAAATTTGGAAAAATCACAAATATGTTAAAATTAAATAATACACCCCTAAATTGCCAATGGTTCAATGAAAAAATTACAAGTGAAATTAGAAAATAATTTAAGATGAATGAGAAAAAAACCCCAACATCCCAAACATGTGGAATGCAGTTAAAACAGTATATAGAGGGAATTATGTAGTTGTAAACAAGAAGAAATATCTTGAATCAAGATCCTAATCTTCTACCTTAAGAACTAGAAAAAGAAGATGAATTGAACTCAAAGCAAGCAGGGAAGGAAATAATAAAGATTAGAGTGGAGTTAAACAGAATAGAAAATAGAAAACACAATAGAGAGAGTCAATGAAACCAAAATTGGTTCTTTGACATGATCAACAAAATTGACAAACTTTTAGCTAGACTACTAAGAAAAAAAAGGAAGAAGACTCATATAATTAAAATTGGGAATGAAAGTGGATCTTTACTATTGACCTCACAGAAATAAAAAGGATTATAAGAAAATACTATAAATAATTGTATGCTAACAAATTAGACAACTTAATGAAATAAACAAATTTCTAGAAACACACAATCTGCCAAAACTAAATCAATAAAAAAGGAAAAATTTGGGTAAACTGATAAAAAATAAAGAGATTGAATCGGTAATGAAAAAACTTCCAACCAAAAGAAGCCTAGGATGAGATGGCTTCAATGGTGAATTCTACCAAAGGTTTAAAGAATTAACATCAGTTCCTCTCAAACTCTTCTAAAAATTTGAAGAGGAGGAATACTACCTTATTTATTCTATGAGGCTTATGTTACTTTGATACAAAAGCCAAAGACAAGAAAATTATAGATCAATATCCCTTTTGAATATAGATGTAAAAATCAAACAAAATACTAGGAAACAAAATCCATAGCACATTAAAAGGATTATACACCATGACCAAGTGAGATTTATTCCAGGAATGCAAGGATAGTTTAAAATATAAAAATCAATCAAAGTAACACAGCATATTAATAGAATCAAGGAAAAAATTAAAATGATCATCTTAATTGATACAAAAAAAAGCATTTGATAAATCCGCACACTTTTATGATACATATACTTAAAACACTAGAAATAAAAGGAAACTTCCTCAGCTTGATAAAGGGGTCAAGTATGACGGTGAAAGACTGAAAGCTTTCTTCCTAAGATTAGGAACAAGACAAAGATGTCTGCTCTTGCCATTTCTGTTTAACATTGTACTAGAAATTATAGCCAGACAAAGTAGGCAAAAAATTTTTTTAAAGGAAAGAGTAAAAATATATTCAGAGATTAAATAATCTTATATATATATAGAAAATCCTAAAGAATCCATAAAAAAATATTAGAACTAATAAACAACTTTAGCAAGGTTGTAGAATACAAGAACAATGTACAAAGCTAGTTGTATTTTTATACATTAGCAATGAACAATCTAAAAATGAAACTAAGGAAACAATTACATTTATAATAGCATCACAAAGAATACAATGCTTGTGAATAAATTTAACCAGGGAAATGCAAAAAATGTACAGTAAAAACTCTAAAACATTGCTGTAAGAGATGAAAATGACACAAATAAATAGAAAGACATTCTATGTTTCATGGACTGGAATATTTAATATTGTTAAGATGGCAATATTTCCATATCGATCTATAGATTCAGTGTCATCTCTATCAAAATTCAGTACAACATTTTTGCAGAAATGGAAAAGGTGATTCTAGAATTTATACGGAATTAGAAAGGGGTCTCAAATAGCTAAAACAATCTTGAAAAAAAAGATAAAAATTGGAAGACATCACAGGACATAAGATCAATATACAAAGATTAATTGTGTTTCACATACTAGCAATGGACAGTTAGAAATTACAATTAAAAATACAGTGCAATTTACCACACATCAAAATAAGAAATGCATAGGGATAGAGTTAGCAAAATATGTTGAAGACTTATACACTAAAAACTATAAAACTTCACTATTGGAAATCAAATAAGACCTGAATGGAAAGATATTCTTGTTCATTGCTTGGAAAACTGGATATTATTATGATGTCAATTCTCCCCAGAATTGTTCTGTTAATTCAACGGAATCTCAATCAAAATTTCTGCTGACATTTTTAGAGATTGACAAGTTGATTCTAAAATTTATAGAAATGCAAAAAAAATTAGAATGGCTAAAGTAATTTAGAAAAAGGACAATTTGGAGGACTTACAGAACCTAATTTTAAGATGTTATAAAGCTAATCAAGAAAATGTAATATTGACGTAGGTTACACATATAGATGAATGGAGCAGGGTAGAGTCCAAAAATAGATCCAGTGTATATGGTGAATTGATCTTTGACAAAAATGCCAAAATACTTCAATGATAATCTTTTTAACAAGTGGTGCTAGAACAACTGGATAGCTATGTGGGAAAAGTGAATTTTGGGCATATGATACTGGAGATTAACTCAAAATGGATCACAGACCTAACCATGAGAACTAAAAATATAAAACCTCTAGAAGAAAACATAGGAGAAAATCATTGCATCTGTGGAATAGGCAAAGATTTCTTAGGGCCCCTGACATATGAAAGAAACAATGGAAAAATGGAACTTTATCAAAGTTAAAAACTTCTGCCTTTCAAAAGACAACATCAAGAAAATGAAAAGGGAAGGCGGAGACTGGGAGAATATATTTGAGATGCATACATCTGACAAAGGACTTGTATTATAAAGAACTCTAACAACTGCAGAATAAGAAGACAAACCACCTAATAAAAAATGGAGAAAAAATTCTAAAACAAGAGGCAAATGTAATGGCAAATAAGCAAATTACAATATGCTTACCGTCATTACCAATACGCTTGCCACTGGTAGATAACACTACACTACTTTATATAGCTTAAAATTAAAAAGGCTCACAATACCAAATGTTGGTAGGAACTGTAATATGTTTCTGGTAGAAACATAGTGCAACCACTTTAAAAGACAGTTCGGTAGTTTTTTAAAAAGTAAGCTCATATTTACTATTCAAACTTACCATTCCACTTGTATATATTTACCCAAGGAAAATGAAAATATTTGTTCACACAAAGCATTGCATAAGAATGTTTATAGCAGCTTTATTCATAGTAGCCCGAGTGAACCCAAATGTCATCACTAGGTGAACAGATGAACCAATTCTGGTGTGTCCATATAATGGAATACTATCTAACAACAAAAAGGAACAAAATACATCAAACTACATGCAACAATATAAATGAATCAAAAACATTATGCTGAACATAGTAAGCCAGATACAAAAGTGTACAGACTATATGATTACATTGTTATGACTTTTTTTTTTTTTTTTTTTTTTTGAGACAGAGTCTCGCTTTGTTGTCCAGGCTAGAGTGAGTGCTGTGGCGTCAGCCTAGCTCACAGCAACCTCAAACTCCTGGGCTCAAGTGGTGCTACTGCCTCAGCCTCCCGACTAGTTGGGACTACAGGCATGTGCTACCATGCCTGGCTAATTTTTTCTGTATATATCAGTTGGCCAATTCATTTCTTTCTATTTATAGTAGAGACGGGTCTTGCTCTTGCTCAGGCTGGTTTTGAACTCCTGACCTCGAGCAATCCATTCGCCTCGGCCTCCCAGAGAGCTAGGATTACAGGCATGAGCCACCACACCCGGCCTGTTATGACATTCTTTTGAACAATCTAATTTATCTTGAAGAAAGCAGGTAGTGGTTACCTAAGGTTTGGAGTCCAGGAGTAGGAGGACAGATTGGGAAGTGGCATAAGAAACTTTTAAAAATCCAAGCACTTACTGATGAACATTTGGGGTCTAGTTTGAGGCTACTATGAAAAAGCCTGTGTAAATATTTTTGAACATCTCTTGAAGTTATGGAAATTTTCTAAGTTTTGATTGTTGTATTAGTTATGAGTATAGACATTTGTTAATATGCATCAAACTGTACACTTAAAATGGAAGTATCTGATTTTATGTAAATTATGTGTCAATAAAATTGATTTTAAGAAAACCACTGAGGCTGAATGGATTGAAATTCCCATCTATCTGATTCTTGTTCATCCTCTTTCCAATACGATATACAGCCTTTCTATACCCACAACAGGTGCTCAATCAATATTGAATTGAACATAAACATAAGCAGAGAGATTAAAGGCGTTAAAGGTGAGGATTACATGAGATTTAAAATGTGTATACATAGCATAGCAACTGGCATGTTGTAAGTGCTCAATCAAATCATTGCCATAAACATCTCTATTAAATTATTCAGGAGAGAAATCTCAATGAGAAGACTTACAGATCTAAGCAAACTGCACCGGAGAATGATTGGAACTTTTGTAAGATTTATAGAAAAGTGAAGTTAGTATAGAATGTCTTCTATCAGTATAGAACCATATTTGTTAAAACTTATGAGGTGGATTTGATGAGTATTTTGTACTTTATTCAAATGATAACCTATTGTCAAATATGCTTCTTGCATTCATTATTCTATGATTTTAGATTTCTAACTGTTAATGCAAGGGAAATTTTTAAAACTGGTGAATAGTGGCTTAAACTTTAATTTGAAAATCACGTATGTAGTTTCTCTATTGTAATATTGGCAGGAATTGCAGGTTTTTTAAAAGTATTTTTGTCATTCACTGTCAACTAAAGTAAAGAAAAAGATTAAATTTTACACAGCTTTTAAAGATAGCTTTGTAGAGGTTTACTTTACGTAAGTGTACCATCCAACAAATTTTAGTAAATTTATCAAGTTGTAAAATTATCACCACAATGCAGTTTTAGAACATTCCCATAATGATAGAAAGATCCTCACTTCCCAGTCCCAGCCTGCAACTGATCTGCTTTCTATCTCTATAAACTTGCCTTTTCTGAACATTTCACATAAATCGAATTTTACAACATGTCATCTTTTATATCTACTTTCTTTCACTTAACATGTTTTTGAGGGTTGTCCCTGTTACATCCTCTATCAGTAGTTCATTCCTTTTTATTGCTGAATAATATTCCAAAGTATTGACATATCCCATTTTAAAAAAGTCCGTTTCCCAATTAATGGACATTTGGGTTGTTGAAATTGCCAGGTTATATGGTTAAGTTTATTCTTAACTTTTTCAAAAACTGCCAAATTATTTTTCAAATTTGCAGTGCTATTTTACATTCCCACCAAAACAATGTATGATGGTTCCAGTTTCTCCCCATCCTTGCCAATACTTGATATTGTCTATCTTATTGATTCTAGTAGGTGTGTAGTGGTTTCTTATTGTGGTTTTAATTTATATTAATATTTTCTAATGACATATGATGCTGAGCAACTTCTGTTATGCTTATTAGTCATTTGTATGTATTCTTTGGTGAAATGTGTCTTTAAATCTCTTGTCTATTTTTAAATTGGGTTGTTTATCTTCTCATTAAATTTTAGTGACATTTTGTATTTTGGATATAAGTACTTTTTTTAGATATATAATTTGCAAATATTTTTTCCCAGTCTGTAGCTTGTTTTTCATTTTTAAAATGATGTCAATTTAAAAATGGCTTATAATTTTTATTAATTCCAATATAGTGATTTTTTTCTTTTATGGCTCATGCTTTCGGTATCATTAATAAGAACTCTCTCCTAACCCAATATAATGAATATTTTCCTGTAGACATATTATAGTTTGTTTTAGTTCTTACATTTATTTTTTAATTTTTAAAAATATTTTTTATTTATTTTTTTACTCACCACTATGCTAACAAGGATAGTTCTTACATTTAGGTCTGTGATCCATTTTGAGTTAAGTTTTATGTATAGTGTTGAAGTAAGGATCAAAGGTCTTTTTTTTTTTTTTTGTCCTGCCTATGGATTTCCAATAGTCTCGGCCCCATTTGTTGAAAAACTGTCTTTTCTGTAATAAATTGTCTTGGCACCTTTGTGGAATAGAGAGCTATTTTAGTCTCTTGAAGAATGAGGACGTATTTTATAGTCTTTTCTAGACCTTTACACCTAATTCTGCAATTTAAATTCCAAAGACTTTTCCATTTCCAAAGAAATAAGTCTTTCATCAACTAAACTTTGCTGTTTCTAGGAAATACAGTACAGAAAATGAGAACCACATGAGTATTTAAATAGCAATTAACTTTGTTAACTAGTTGCCATTTTTTTGACCTTGTGACAAGAACTTAGATTCTAAACACAGTATTAAGAGAATATTCTGTTTAGAAACAAAGCAAATCTGTCATTTTTAATCAAAAGAATAATTTATTTGAGGTGGAGAGCAATGTGATTATATGACCACATATCTATCCACTTGACATAGTTGTTTGTCTTTCCCGTAGACAATAACTTTTGTGTGAACATTTTCTTTTCTTTTCTTTTCTTTTCTTTTCTTTTCTTTTCTTTTCTTTTCTTTTCTTTTCTTTTCTTTTCTTTTCTTTTCTTTTCTTTTCTTTTCTTCTCTTCTCTCTTCTCTCCTCTCCTCTCCTCTCCTCTCCTCTCCTCTCCTCTCCTCTCCTCTCCTCTCCTCTCCTCTCCTCTCCTCTCCTCTCCTCTCCTCTCCTCTCCTCTCCTCTCCTCTCCTCTCCTCTCCTCTCCTCTCCTCTCCTCTCCTCTCCTCTCCTCTCCTCTCCTCTCCTCTCCTCTCCTCTTTTCTTTTTTTTTTGAGACAGAGTCTTGCTCTGTTGCTTGGGCTAGAGGGCAGTGGCATCATCACAGCTCACTGCAACCTGAAACTCCTGGGCTCAAGAGATCCTCCTGCTTCACTCAGCCTTCTGAGTGGCTGGAACTGCAGGTGTGCACTACTATGCCTAGGTATGGTAATTTTTGCTCAGGCTGGTCTTAAGCTCCTGGCCTCAAGCAATCCTCCCACCTAGGCCTCCCAAAGTGCTAGGATTACAGGCATGAGCCACTGTGCCTGGCCTATGTGTAATTGTTAGATTCAGTGTCTTATATGTTAACTTGTGACATTCTGTGACTATGTTTATGAAAACAGATCCATTTATTTCTTATAAATTGGTTTCTCAAGCTTGTGCTACTGCTAATTCATAGTACCCTATCTGTAGTTTTATCCTTTTGTTTCTTAAAAGTGTTCTGCTTCATTCTACTTTTGATATTAGGATTTGAGACTCATTATAAAACTTCTTTACATCAGGGAGATTTTATATATATGTTATGTATAAAATATGTAAAATACATGTATATATAATAAAATATACATATAGGTATATATGTATCATATACATATGTAATTAATATATTATAATATTAATATATACATGTATTTTAGATTTTGAGACTTAAGATACCTTGCTTTTTTAGTTTTGTTTTTTTTACATGGACAGCAACTTCACTGCTTAAAAAACATTTTACATGATATTTACCTATTTATTTATTTATTTTAGAGGCAGGGTCTTGCTCTGTTGCCTAGGCTGGAGTGCAGTGGCACAATCGTAGCTCACTGTAACCTCCAAACTCCTGGACTCAAGCAATCTTCCTGCGTCAGCCTCTGGAGTAGCTAGGACTGCTGGTCTACACAACTATACCTGGCTAATTTTTATATTTTTTTGTGGAGATGAGGTCTCACTACATTACCCAGGCTGGTCTCAAACTCCTGGACTCAAGTGATCCCCTGTCTCCGCCTCCCAAAGCTCTGGGATTAGAGGTGTGAGACACTGCACCCAGTCGATATTTACCTATTTTAAACCATTTGCCCCAAATTTGAATTTCCATGATATTAAACTTACTTTTTGGGCAACGGATACCACACAAATTTAATCGTCTAATAAAATGTATTTTCCTCATCTCTGTATTGAGATAACTAGAAGAGAGAATGAACTTTGTAGCAGACTTTGATTGAAGTTAGTGATTTAAAGAAAAATTCTGTAGGCCCTATTGTGAGATTGTGACATGTTTTTTTTTTTTTTTTTTTTTTTTGAGACAGAATCTCACTCTGTTGCCTGGGCTAGAGTGCCATGGCATCAGCCTAGCTCATAGCAACCTCAAACTCCTCCTCTTAAGCAATCCTCCTGCCTCAGCCTCCCAAGTAGCTGGGACTACAGGCATGTACCACCAGGCCCGGTTAATTTTTTTCTATATATGTATTTTTAGTTGTGCAGATAATTTCTTTCTATTTATAGTAGAGATGGGGTCTTGCTCTTGCTCAGGCTGGTCTTGAACTCCTGACCTTGAGCAAGCCACTCACCTTGGCTTCCCAGAGTGCTAGGATTACAGGCGTGAGCCACCGCGCCCAGCCTATGACGTGTTTTTCTGTTATTTTGCTGTCATTCTGATTACCTGGTGCACATGGGTTGGTTTATAATATTTCCTGAGCTGTTAAATATGATCACCTGTCCAACTCATCACATCTGGTACCACATCTGTGCTCTAGATTCTCTTAGGCTTTTGGATTTTAGAGAAATGATTATATCTTAATAAGAAAATTAGTTATATAAAAAGTAATGCAAACTCATATTAATCTGAAGAAATGTTTTACAATCAAAAAGGACTTGTGTTTATAAAATTACATTAATTTCCAAATACTAGAAGATTATGTCCAAAATAATAATCAACTTGACTTTGTAAAGAACAATTTTCAGACTGATATACCTTTATGACAGGCTTGGGTGTGTCAAAGGAAAGTGATACATTTTGAAAAAACCACCATATAATTCTGTTTAAAAGCAATTTTACCAATTACAGTGGCTTTCAAAGTGAATTTTGCAGAGTCCTAGAGTCAGTGGGTGAGTATGGGTAGAAGAGGGGAGAATATTAAACTGGTGAGATGTTAAGCCAAGGGTGAGGAACCTGCAGCCTTAAGGCTGTTACAGCAAGTGTTACAGCAGGTGGGGAGAATCAAAGTTTATTCACTGGGGGGCTTCAGAGGGTCCTCGCCACCAAACTACCTGATTTTTCCCACTTTTATTAAGTTGGTATGGTCCGAGGGTGGGATATCAGGTGTAGGTTAGTTGATGTGTCAGATAATAGGTTAATATTATGTTGATGCTCCAGGCAATAGATTTAGTGTTATGCTGATGCCAGGCAATAGACTAGTTGATGGGCCAGGTAACAGGTTAATATTATGCTGATGTGGGTCTTCCCTGAGTGGTGAGAGTCTCCAGTGCCTGATGCACCAAGTAATAGATGAGGGTTTCCCTTACTTATCAAGGCTACATGTGAATTCAAATGTTATAGCACAGTTATTACAGCCATACTTAAAACCTAGAAGGCCACATGTGGCCTTAAGGCTCAGGTTCCCCACCCCTGTTAGGCTCTCCATCCAAATTTCAATTGGAATAGAACTACTTGCTTGAGGTGACATATAATGAGATTTCATGTTAACTGTGATAGTATAACAAGCAATGAATGAATCAACTTTTTTTTTTTTAAGAGATGGAATCTTGCTCTTTCAATCAGACTGTACTTGATTCCTAGAATATTGTATTAGATATCTATATAATGCCCATTTCAACAATATCTCAGGTTCCCTTCTACCCTTTTTCAGAGTTTGTTGAAATGATTGACAATAGCCTGATTAGTAGGAGAAAAAGACAAATATATTTATGTGTACATGGACATGGGAGTCGTATACATATGAGACTCAAAGAATAGACAGATGGTTGAGGCTCAGATACCTTCATAGGTAAATGTGGGATATAGACAATTGTGAGAAGGTAATAAATGATTTTCAGGAGAAATAAATGAGCTCAAAGAACAATGGCCTTGAACAAAGTTCTTCTGAGCTCTGGGGGAGGTGGTGGGAAAGTGAGGGCAGAACTTCACTGTGAATAGACAAAGTCTTCCAGATAATTTCATGGAGTTGCCCTCAGAAGAATAGATGAAAAGTCTATCTGGGTGTGGTGACTACTTCTAGTCTCTTCTCTGGTGGTTAATATTTTTTGGTTATTTGATGACATTCCTGGGGAAGGGGTCTTAAGACAGTTGCACTTGTTTTGGAAAGAAATTTTCTTAGTCAAATAAGGAAATTCCAGAGAGAGTCCTTCCCTGACCTTTGGAGGTAGTTGTATGGGGGCATGGTTGGGGGGATGAATAAGAAAAGGTTAGAAAGTTAGGCAGCTCCTAAGGCCTTCCATTTTCTTTTAATTCAAAGTACTTAGCATGTCAAAGCACCATATTTTGGATGCTTTGTTCTCTATGCGCCAACAATGAGTACATCAAAGTTTTACAAAATTATTATGTGACAGTTCATTGTCTTTAGTTTCAAAAATTGTTGCATGTTTTTGTTAAGTTAGAGATATAATTATACTAACAGAAAAGTTTGAAATTACTAATATTATTTTGTTGCATATACTTAAAAGGATAGGAATTTTATGATGTATTTAAAAAAATACAGTCCTAGAGTTGGCTTGCTAGTGTCTCCTTTAGGATTTTCGAGTCTATGTTTATAAGTGAGATTATAATTTTCCTTCTTTACACTGTTCTTGTCCAGTTATTGCACAGAGGTTACCTACGTTAGCTTCATAAAGAATTATAGGAGCAGTTTCTCATTTTCTACTCTCTGGATCATTTTGTATAATATAGAGGTTGTCAGTTGCCTGAAGGTATGGTAAAACTTGTTTGTGAAGTCATCTGTGCATGGTGCTTTTTTTGTGGGTTGATTTTGTGATTTCTGATTCAAGATATTAAATGGTTATAGGTCTATTCAAGTAGTGTGTTTCTGTTTAGTCAGTTTAAGTACATTATTAATATATTTTTTCCAGGAATTTGCCAATTTTGCCTGTATTTTCAAATTTGTTGGCTTAAATTTGTTCCTAATACTCTCTTATGATTCTTAAATCTCTTGTAATTATTTTTATTTCTAATAGTGTTTGTTTTTATTTTTTCTCATGTTTTTCATGTTCAATACTGTCAGAAATTTGATAATTATTCTTTCCAGAGACCCAATTTTTGTTTTTGTTAATTTGCTCTATGTTAGTCTTTGTTTTTTACTTTATTGAATTTAATTCCCATCTTTATTATTTCCTTCCTTATACTTTCTTTTGGATTACAACTTTGTCCTTTTAACAGTTTATTGGGTTGAGATCTTGGCTAAGAGTTCTCAATATTTTTTCTTTTCAAATATGTGCATTTTTAGCTATAACTTTTCCTGTTAAGTATCACTTTATCTGCAACCCATATACTTTTATATATCATGCTGTATTTCTAAATATTCTATATATTCATTATAAATATAGAAACTTAAACTATGAGTTATTTAAAAGTGTCATTTTTATATAATTTTTATGTTAAAATTTGATGTAATTATTAAATTGATTTTCTTTTTACTTTTGTTTTCCAATTTTATTGCTTTATATTCTGTACACAATTATTGGTATTTGGCATTTATTGAGAGATTGTTGTGATCTGTTATGTGGATAATTTTTACAAATGTATAATGTGTACATGAGAGGAATATTTGTCCTTAATATTGCATTTTATATTCCACTTCTTTGTATATAATTTCCTTCACACATTGTTTGTATCAGTAAAGATTCAGTAAGAGTCTATCAATGTCAACTGTTCATCTGAAAATATCTTTATTTTATTCTTGAATGCTAGTTTAGCTGGAACTCCTGCAGGTCTTTACTCAATAGTCACCTTCTTAGGGAGGCTTAATCTTAACCGATTTAAAAGTGTAACCTCATCTAGCCTCATCACTAATTGCCACTCTTCACCCTCCTTACCCTTCTCACCTTTTTAAAAATCGCACTTATTGTAGTCTATCATATTATATTTTGAAAAATATTTTTCTATATATTATCTATCCACTCAATGATATAAGCTCCATGAAAGTAGGAATTTTTGTGTACTTGTCTTTGATACAGCACAACACCTGGAACAGTGTTTACCACATAAAAAGTACCTAGTAAATATTTATCGAATGAAAGAAAAAGTGAATTTAGAATTCACATTTGTTTTATATTTGGACTTTGTAGCTATTCTATTTCTATCGCCAGTACTTAGGCTCTACGAATGCAAAAATTTTTGTTTGTTTTGTTCATTGCTATATCCTCAGGGACTATGTCAGTGACTGACATTCAATAAATATTTGTGAATAATTAAAATAATATTCAAGCTATTCCATCTAATTATTTTACTGTTGCATTCAATGTGTCTTTTCTCTGAGGTTACATTAGCATTTCCTTTTTATCTTTGATTATCTGCAGTTTCTTGATAATGTATCTAAGTGTAGATTTCTTTTTAAATTTTGCATGGGATTCATTTGCTTTCTAAGTCTGATCATGTTGTGGTTTCATCAATTTTGACAAGTTGTTGCATCTCTTCAATGTTTTCTCTTTCCTATTCTCTCTTGGAACTCCTATTTAAGTAGACAGATGACTTTCTTGGCCGTTAGACACAATTGTTTGTGAAAAGTTTTTCTCAGGATAAGTTAATATAATTTGTCCCTTCTTTCTTTTTTTTTTATTTTGGCATATTATGGGGGTACAGATTTTAAGGTTTCAATAAATGCCCTTTCCTCCCCTTCCCCCACAAGTCTGAGTTTCCAGCATGACCATCCCCCAGATGGTGCACATCTCACTCATTATGTATGTATATACCCATCCCCCTCCTCCCTCCCACCTGCCCAATACCCTATTACTGTATTACCTATGTGTCCACTTAGGTGCTGCTCAGTTAATACCAGTTTGCTGGTGAGTATATGTGGTGCTTGTTTTTCCATTCTTGGTTGTCCCTTCTTTCTTTAGACACGTGGCATTCAGTAACCTAACATTCATGCCAGAGGCTATGGCCTTAAATAAGATAGGAAGTAGGGTCTAGGGAAAATATTTTTAATGGTTATAGTAAAGAAGAGCTAACCTTGAACTTGAGAATTATACAGCAGAGGTCTCTTACAATGCAGAAGAACAGGGATGGGATTTGCTTTGACCAAACCTGCCAGTTGCCACACTTGGTAGGGAAAGTTCCATATAAATATTTCAGCTTTGACCCAGTGTCCCCCTCTATGGGCCACCTACTGATGCACTTACATGCCTAACCATTACTCTCAGGGATTTTCGATAGTATTGCATTTGAATGTATGCCAGGCAAACCAGCAGCACCTAGAAGGTCAAAAGGAATATTCAGCTGCTTCTACCTTGTACCCCTAACCTACACAGTACTCAGGAGACACTGTCAAGATCGATTTCATACTTGACTATCTCTGTCTACCTCATGGACCAGATACACCTTGGTGGTGGAAGACATGCCAAAGATGGCACTCTTTCTTCTGTATCACTTTGTTTTTTGGTCTTTTTGTATTTTAGAATGGAAATTCTTTTTTTCGTACTTCTAAAATTCATATTGGTATTATAAAATATTCAGACACTGTGGAAAAGTATAAAGAAGAGAATTAATTCCCTATAGCTACACCTAGCAATAGTAACACCTAGAATAGTAACATTTTGATGTATATTCTTTCAAACATTTAAATTCACACATACACAGACATGTGTGACCACAATATTTTATATGTATCTGGTTGATATATTTGACTATTTTCATTTCTTTTTAAATGCCTTTGGGCTGAGACTGTCTTTTGCTTTTTACTGAATTGTGTTGAAATTATTTACTTTGACATTTTTGGCTATGAAATATCATATCAAATGATTGTGCTATGACACAGAAATGGAGAATGGAGAATAAAGAATTATAGGATTTAAGATCTAAAAGAGACCTTTGAGAACATTAAATCCTCCTCCCAGAGCTAACAGATGGGTCAGGATTCTTTCTAATGTCCATGTTGTCACGTATTATGCAAATTTACAAAGGAAAAAAAGAAGAAGCTCATCTTAAAGACATGAATATTTACTTTAAGAGATGAAACCTTATTTGTAAATTTACTTTGCTTATACACTAAATTTTTAAATTTTGTCTTATTTTATCTTCAAAGGACCTTGCATAGTTCGTAGAATAATCAAATATACAGGTATTATTCCATTTGTTTGCTAGTCAATTTATACACATAATTTTGTACAGGCCTCTGGGGTGCTCTCCAACATAATATATTTCCAGAAGATTTCTTAACAATGCAGGTGGTACCACATTTCTTTTGGTGTTATTCCTACTTAGGTTGAATTCAGAAGTAAATTTAGAATTATAACTAAAATCCTGTTGAAGTTACCTAAAATGAGGAGGAAAGAAAAGAAATGAGAAAAAAAAACACCAGCAGGACAAAAAGTAGTTGCTGTTTTGAAAAGAATTCATTTCTTTTTCTCTGTGGGCAGATGAGTGTGGGTGGGTTTTCTCAATTCTGGAGTTGTTGTAAATAAATTAGCTGTAAAACAGTCACAGATTTTTTTTCTCCCCTTAGTCCTCTAAATTACTTTAGGTGTCAAGCTGAGAAGTCTGCGGGGCTTTCAGCAACAGCACACTGTTTCATATTATGATTTTTTTTTA
Source organism: Microcebus murinus (assembly GCF_040939455.1). Taxonomy (NCBI): domain Eukaryota; kingdom Metazoa; phylum Chordata; class Mammalia; order Primates; family Cheirogaleidae; genus Microcebus; species Microcebus murinus. The sequence goes on along the minus strand of NC_134107.1, from coordinate 69,336,563 downwards.
AAAGCAGAGACAGAAACTACCCAAATAATTCCATTTACATCTAAATTAAATTCCTCTGGCATTTCCTGGATTTTGTTAGCAATTCAACAAGAAGTCTAGTATTAGGAGATAGGGAATAATTACAAAAGAAAGGAAGGCATAGGAGTAAAAGGGCACTGAATTCATAATGTAGAATTTGGCTGAAGTGGTTACTTTTTTTGTGATTAGAGGGTGGTGGATTAAATTTTAATCCTTCAAAGTAATTTTCTGTGGATTCAAATCTATTTTTTTTTACACTTACTATACAAATTGTTGCATTGCAAAAGTCAAATCAGTAATAGTTTTGTAAACCATCCCAAAGAATTGGGGGACATTTTCTAAGTCATTTATTGACCCAACTTTCATATAGCCCATTATTATTTATTATAGTAATATATATTTATTAAAGATAGAACATTTATAAACAATGATATTCATTAGCTGTACAACATTGGGCAAGTTAACTTTTCTATGCTCAATTTCCTCACCTGTTAAATGAGATAGTTGAACTAACTTGTTTCTAATATTTTTTTCAGTTCTCAGTTCTATGAAGTCATTAAAAATGAGAGCAATAATCTAGTATATAAATAGAAGTCATCCATTGTAATTTAAAGCTATAAATGCATAGGTATTAATTATATCATTTCTACACAGTTTAGCAGAGGTCTCAATAATAATTTATCTTTTTGAATATGATGTGATTATGTCTTTGCTCTGATTTCTATCATTCATGGGGTAAAGTTAAAACTTTTCAGATGACACATTAGGGCAATTATGCTTTTTTTTTTTTTTTTTTTTGAGACAGAGTCTCGCTTTGTTGTCCAGGCTAGAGTGAGTGCCGTGGCGTCAGCCTAGCTCACAGCAACCTTAAACTCCTGGGCTCGAGCAATCCTTCTGCCTCAGCCTCCCGAGTAGCTGGGACTACAGGCATGAGCCACCATGCCCGGCTAATTTTTTTTTTTTTTATATATATATCAGTTGGCCAATTAATTTCTTTCTATTTATAGTAGAGACGGGGTCTCGCTCTTGCTCAGGCTGGTTTTGAACTCCTGACCTTGAGCAATCCGCCCGCCTCGGCCTCCCAGAGTGCTAGGATTACAGGCATGAGCCACCGCGCCCGGCCTAATTATGCTTTTTGTAATACAGCCTGTGGACCTGGAAAAAAACTGATGGCTTAAACAACAAACAATTTATTTGAACCAAATTTGAGTTACTGCGTCCCAGGAAACACTTGTAAGTTACCTTGTGAAGTGCTCTGGAGAACTAAAGAGAAGTTTGAGCTTTTAAAGAAAAAAGAATGAATCAGGAGAGGGGACAATTACAAAAGTTGTTTTTCAACTATAACAATTGGGTTGATCATATCTAAGGCAGTCTTGGAGTCAAGGGATTGGTTGTAGTAGTCTAAAAAGTGTCCTATGGTCAGAGACTTCTCAGCTTAGCAGGAACTACTGGAAGATAACAGTCAGCAGATGTTTTGACAGTTGCTCAACCAAGAATTTGTGACCTCTAGGATGGAATATTCTCTTCTTAAGGTATACCCGAGGTTCAAGCTGAAATGGCCTCCTGGCTCTATTTTAGGTGCCTTGACTACTAAAGTGTTGCTATTTTCCTTTTTCAACCTCAACCTATATGTCTTGCCTTATCTCTTATACTATAGACATATAAAACTGTTTTTTTTAATTTCAGCATATTTTAGGGGTACAAATGTTAAGGTTATGTAAATTGCCCATGCCCCCTTGCCCCCTCGAGTCAGAGCTTCAAACGTGACCATCCCCCAAAGTCAAACTGTTTTTTAATGATTATTTTTTAATCCTTATTGAGATATAATTATAATATCATAAGAGTCACTGTTTTATTTAATTTATTTATTTATTTTTCTTTATTTAAGTTTTTTTTAGAGAGAGAGTCTCATTCTATCACCCAGGCTGGAGTACAGTGATCATAGCTCACTGTAACTTTGAAGGAGCTACCGTTTTAAAGTTTACAATTCAGTTGTTTTTTTAGTATGTTCGCAGAGTTTTCTAGCCATTATCACTATCTTGCTTCAGAATATTTTCTTAGCCCCAGATAGAAATCCCATACCCATTAGCAGTGACTCTCCTCTCTTCCTCTTCCTGGTACCTGGAAATTGTTATTACACTTTTTGTTGTTGGGAGAGGAAAAATTTCTTCAACCTTTCTAGGGTTCCTGGCTAGGTTTGAAATAAAACCGACCAAGACAGATTAACAAGAGAAAAGCACAACAAATTTATTTAATCAAAGTTTTGTGTGACATGGGAGTCTTCAGAAATGAAGACTCAAAGATTCAAGGGAAAATTGTCTATTTTTTTATGCTTAGATTTGGTAACAAGTAATAGCCATTTGGAAATGAGATTGGACAAAAAAAGGAATGTGATTGGACAAAAAAAGAATGATCTAAAGACTGAGTGGGGAAACTGAGTAAGGTCCATCTGTTAAGATTCTTCTTAACCTTTCTGTGTGGCGTTCTTTCCTCCTGGGCATAGGGCATGACTATGATCTACTTTCAGACAAGGTAGGTCTGAGAATTTTTTTATGGTCAGTTCTTAAACAGAAAGGTGGAGTTAAGTTAGAGTAATATTCCTAGGTTTTATGGCTGGCTTTGAGGAATAGGGGTTTTAGTTTCTATGACCTTCTGTAGGGAAGAGGAATTCTAGTTTCTATGGTCTGCTTTGGGGAGAAAGGATAGCAGGAGAAAGAGGAACAGCAAAGAAACTTTGCTTCTGAGGCCTTTCCAGTGTTTTTCAGTTTAAAATACTCAGCATGCCAAGGCATAATACTTTAGAGTATATTCTTTTGAGCCCCAATGGATCTCTATGGATTTGCCTATTTAGGGCATTTAATGTAAATTGAATCATAAATGATGCGGCCCTTTGTGACTGGCTTCTTTCCTTAACATAATGTTTATAAATTATGTTGTAGCATATATCAGTCCTTCATTTCTTTCTATGACCAAATATATTCTATTTTATGAATATACCACATTTTATTTATCCATTCATGAGTTGATTGATGGATATTTGGGTTATTCCCATATGTTGGCTATTATGAATAATGCTGGTATGAACATTCGTGTACAGATTTTTGTCTGCACGTATGTTTTCATATCTCTTGGGCATATATCTAGGAGTGAAATTGCTGATTCATATGGTAGCTTTATGTTTAAATTTTTGAAGAAATGTGAAACTATTTCCCAATGTGGCTTTACCAATTTACAATCCCACCAGAAATATATGAGAATTCTGATTTCTCTACATTTAGAATTTTTAAGTATAGAATTTTAAAAAATGTCCCTTTTTATTCATGTACTTTACTTAACACAAATTATTAAGAGCAAAGCATTATGCACTGGTGTAATCTTTATAGAAGTAAACATATGATGTTAGTGATACCATAATGTTTATAACACCTACAATATCTGAAATGATTCTTTTCTTTATTCACATAAAATTCAGCTAACCATTCCACAGCCTCATGCTACAAAACAGACAAAATTGGTTGGGTGTGGCTGGGAGGCTGAGGAGGGAGGATTCCTTGAGCTCAGGAGTTCAAGACCAGCCGGAGCAGGAACAAGACCCTGTATCTACTATAAATAGAAAGAAATTAGCCAAACGATTAAAAACAGAAAAAAATTAGCTGGGTACACTGGCACATGTCTGTAGACCCAGCTACCCGGGAGGCTGAGGCAGGAGGATCGCTTGAGCCCAGGAGTTTGAGGTTTCTGTGAGCTAGGCTGACACCATGGCAATGTAGCCCAGGCAAGAGAGTGAGACTCTGTCAAAAACACAAAAACAAAAACAAAAAACAGGCAAAATTCCTTACCATGGTCTACAAAGCTTCCTATAATCTCCTTCCCTTTCCCTACCATCCTTTTTATGAGTTATAACCTTTCTGACCTCTACTTAAAGGCAAGTAAAACCAAAGGCACATCCCAACCATTTAAAAATAAAATTATAGTTAAGCACCTTAGGCATCTCTAATGCTGATCCACATAATTTCTTTTCATATACTCCAAGACAACCTGGTTGTAAAATGTAAACTCTAACAAAATGAATTGATTTTTGTTTCATGAGACTTTTAGCATAATATATTTAAATTTGGAGGACAGGTATGGGACATTAAAATGATGACTCTAATTTTAGGATAGTTTATTTGTAATTGTTTCTGACAGAAATTAATTACTGGGGCCAGTTATCTATTCAGGGCTCTCCTTATGGGAAAGTCATTGGTATAAAAGAGTTTTCTTACCTTTTAACTCTCTAGATTGGGAGAGTGTTCTCCTTCAATAGAGATACTAATAGACCAGGTTAAAATAAATTGATGTGGTATGTGATAGCACTGTCTATTCAAATATTACTGCACTGGAAAAGCATCAAAGAAAGATTAGACTTAAATGGGATTCTAGAACAAATGGACCTAACAAGACATTTACAGAATACTCTACCCCAGAGCTGCAGAATATACATTCTCATCAGCCCATGGAATGGTTTTCAAGATAGGCCATATGTTAGGCCATAAAACAACTTTCAGCAAATTTAAAAAATCAAACCATACCATGTATTTATCAGACTACACTGGAATAAAACTGGAAATCAATTCCAAGGAAAACTCTCAAAACTACACAACCTGCTGCTGATAATCTTTGGGTCAATGACAAAATCAAGACAGATATCAAAAAAATGTTTGAAAGCCGGGTGCGGTGGCTCACGCCTGTAATCCTAGTAATCTGGGAGGCCAAGGTAGGCGGATCACTCAAGGTCAGAAGTTTGAAGCCAGCCTGAGTAAGAGCAAGACCCTGTCTCTACTAAAAATAGAAAGAAATTAATTGTCCAACTAAAAATATATAGAAAAAAAAATTAGCTGGGCATGGTGGCACATGTCTGTAGCCCCAGCTAGTCAGGAGGCTGAGACAGAAGGATTGCTTGAGCCCAGGAGTTTGAGGTTGCTGTGAGCTAGGCTGACTCCATGGCACTATAGCCTGGGCAACAGAGCTAGACTCTGTTAAAAAAGAAAAGAAAAATCAGCAAGAAAAAAACAAATAATCACATTAGAAAGTGGGCAAAAGACATGAACAGACATTTTTCAAAAGAAGAGATACAAATGCCCAAAAACCATGAAAAAAAGGTTAACATCACTAATCATCAAGGAAATGTAAATTAAATCCACCATAAGATACCACATTACCCGTATAAGAATGGCCATTACTAAGAAGTCAGAAAGCAATATATGTTGGTGCAGATGCAGTGGAAATGGGAACACTTATACTCTGTTGTTGGGAATGTAAATAATACAACCTCTGTGGAAAACAGTATGGAGATTCCTCAAAGAACTAAAAGTACATCTACCATTTGATTTGGCAGACCCACTACTAGGTATCTACCCATAGGAAAAGACGTAATTTTATAAAAAAGGCACCTGCACTCAAATGCTTATTGCAGCACAATTCCTAATTGCAAAGATATGGAATCAATCTAAGTGCCCATCAACTGATGAGTGGATAAAGAAAATGTGGTGTATATATATACTGAAGAATACTATTCAGCCATAATGAAGAATAGAAGAATGCCAATGGCAGCACCTTGGATGGAACTGTAAGTCATTATCCTAAGCAAAGTATGTCAGGAATGGAAAAACAAATACCACTTGTACTCACTTGTAAGTGGGAGCTGAACAATGGATATACATGGTCATACAGATTGGTATCAAGAACTTTGGAGACCTGGAGGTTGGGGGCGAGAGGAGTGTTAGAGATCAAAAACTACATATGAGGGATAATGTTAACTATTTGGGTGATGAGTACAGTAAAAGCCCTAACTTCACCACTGTACAATTCATTCATGTATCAAAATACCACTAGTACTCCCTAAATCTATTGAAATAAAACAACTAAAATAAAAAATATTACTACATTGGAAATTATAATCTGATCTATCAATAGACCATTTTGTATGGATATTAATAGCTGATATTCTCTAGATGCTCATGTAATTTAGCCTATAATTGGTTTCTGTTCAAGGTGGAGGAAATGAATATAAAGCCCAATAAATACATAATGTTTCTGAATCAGTACTTCTACATGGAGGTATAGAGATGGCAGCAGAATCACTAAGCCTAATGCCTGCCTGATGGAACAAAGATCATGGAAACTAGTCTTGGAAAATATCTTCCAAGAAGCTCTGCCAGAGCCTGTTCCCACTAATTTTCTGCTGTCTTTGTTACTGGGTGTTTCAGTCTCTGAATGAATAATAATAATAAAGAGACATACTAAATATTAGTTTGCTTTTTAATATGTGCTTGTATGTCATACTTAATATTATATAATATAGGAAAGAAAAATAATAGAGGTCTGTGGAAGTGAAGACCTAGAAAAGTAAGGGATTATAACATTCAAATATCTTTTCTCGTTGCATATGGATTATACTTCAGTATACTCTATTTTTTTCTTTATATTGGATCTGTACTTGGATAACAGTGGGTGGAGCACTCTATGTTTAAATGCCTAGGTTCTGGAATTTGTTATCCTGAGTCTTTCAAAATTCTAGCTATGTGACTTTGAGAAAGTCACATAGGGTTAGGGTTAACATAGTTGCTTAACATTTTTGTCCCTTAGTTTAATCATTTGTAAAATAGGGACCATATTAGCATTTTTATCATAGAGTTATTGTGAGATTTAATAAATCTATTAAAAATTGTTTAATATTTCATTGTTATTAACTTGAGGGTAAGAAAGAAGTCTTCCTTTCTAATTTTTAAAATTTTTAAAAATTTTAATTTTTTAAAATAAGTACTTTTTCTTAAAAGATTCCTTTGTTTAAAAATTATTTTGTTTATAATTATTATGGTTATATAATAGTTGTATAGCTTTATAGGGTACATGTGATGTTTTGATATAGTCATACAATGTGAATTAATGAAATAAGGGTAATTGGGCATCCATCACCTCATGCATTTAACATTTCTTTGTGTTAAGAACATTTCACTCTTCTAGTTATTTTAAAGTATTCCTTAACTTATTGTTGATTATGGTCACTTTGTTGTGCTATCAAATATTATTCATTTTATCTAAATATCCAACTATATTTTTGTACCCATTAATTATCTCCACTTTAATCTCCCTTCCCCTCTACCCTTCCCAGCCTTTGCTACCTATCTCCTATTCTCTGTTTCCATGAGATCAATTATTTTTAATATTTAGCTCCTACATATGAGTGAGAACATGCAAGATTTATATTTCCGTGCTTGGCTTATTGATAATGGAATAATAACACTATTATTATTTTACAATTCTTGTTTTAAAATTTGATATTCATTTCTATAGTTATAACTATGATGATTTCATACCTTTGGCTTTTTAAAATATAATAATTATATTAGTTATAATGTAATTATATTATTTTAAGAATATTATATTGTAATACAATATTGTATTATATTAATAATTATTTTGTGTTAATTACCTTGTGTTTTAAAAATTCCAGTCTAATTTTTAAAATTTATTTTATATATGATGAGAATAAAGGGAGGGCAGGGAGTCTCTGAAGATAAAGAAATCCTGAGTTGTCCCCCAACCCTTCCAGTTCAAGTTCAGGAAATTTTAATACAACTAAATTTAAATGAATGTATTTGAAAGTAGTAATGTGTGATAGCTATATAATGCACAGAAGGACAAAGCATTCTAACATTATTTCTAACACATGGCCTCAGGTGAATAGATTCAGGAAATGGATCTTAGCAATGAACTGTTGAGGTCCCCAAGGAAAGTAAAAAAATGGTAGTTGAAACAAAGCAAAACCAAAGCAAACTTTGCTGTATTAATACCTAGATTGTAGCATACTTTTAAAGATAGGTGAACTCAGAAACCCTGCTAGTCTAGATGGGTGCATTAGAAAACACCCTCTGTGGATAGATCTATCCCTAAATGTACTTGGGTTCAAGAGATGGTAGTAACTTTGTATAAATAAAATGGTTCACAGTGCTTTTCCCACAGCCTCATGTGAGGATGCATGACTCGACTAGTAGATAAAGTCCAACTCATCTCCTTGTCTGTGAGCCTTTGTATTTTATATAAAACACAACTATATGTGTGACCCTGAAGATGCTACACCTAAAATGTTTGAGAAAAGGGCAAGTGGTAAAATAATCAGAGGTATGGAGGTTTTTATGTACTAAGTGAGATTAAGAAACTTTAATAGAGAATTAGAGAAATAAAAGGTGGATGTGGTCATAGTCATTAAAATTTTAGTGTGTGAAGAGCATGAGTAGACTTGTTAACCAGTCAAAAATACTAGAATTAAGGGGGACTTTTTAAAAGCATGATGATAATCATTTTAGGAAAATAAAAGGTAATATTTCTGTATCAAACTAATAGTAAATGCAGTAAGACTCTATTTTTGTGGCAAGTAAACAAGATAAACATGTAGATATATTCAGGATGGGTTTAAACAGATTGATAATGATAATGGTCATTAGATAGGCTAATACACTAGTCAGATTAGGCTGAGCAATATTGCAGCAATAAATAATTTCTGAAATCTCAGTTGTTCAAAATACCAAAGATTTATTTTTTACTCATATTACATGTTTATAATTTGTTGGGAGGCAAGTGGTGGTGATGGGGCTCTTTATTGATCTTACTCAGGGATCTAAGTGAAGAAACGTTCATCTGTATACTTCCACAATTGTTAAAGCAAAAAAGAGGAATATGACAACTTGCAAACTACCTCTCAGCAATTGTGTGTGCATATATATTTGTATGAAATTGGGAAGCCGACTCTAAAATGTGTGAAAATACAAAGGGCTAAGAATACCAAGGCAATCTTGAAAAAAGAATGAATTTGTAGGATTTACTCTACTAGATATAAAGACTTATTAAAAGACTATTAATCTTAATTAGCAATAAGACCAGTGTTGGTACAGGGATAGATAAATAGACTAATGGAATTGAAAAGAGAGTCCAGGAACAGAACCATACATCTATGAAGACCCAATTTATGGCAAAATGTGACACTTTACAGCAATGAAAAAGAATATTCTTTTAAATCAATAATACTATATTAATTGATTAGCATATGGAAAAAAATTTAAGCTTGATTCCTACCTCACACCATGCACAAAATAAATTTCAGCTCTTTTTTTTCTTCTCCTCCTCCTTCTTTTTTTTATTTTTCTCTTGTTGAGCCAGAATTAATTTTGTATAAGATGTGAGGTAGTGATCAAGTTTAATTGATCAGTTTGATTAGGACATTATCAGAGTATAGAACATTGATGAAGTTTAATAGAACATTGCCAGAAACATCCTCACAGACACACCTAGATAAAATATTTATCAGTTATCTGGGTATCCCTTAGCCTAGTCAAGTTGACACATTAAATTAACTATCACACTCATGTAGTTACCATTTTTAGTGTTCTTTATTTTTTGTGTAGATCCAGATTTCCATATGGTATCATATTCTTCTTTCTTCTTTAACTTTCCATATTGTGTGATTCTGCAGCTGATGAATTCTTTCAGCTTTTTAATGTTCTATTACACCTTCATTTTTGAAAGATATTTGGATATAGAATTCTAGATTAACCTTTTTTTTTCCTTACAGGTATTTAAAGATGTTGCATTACTGTCTTTCAGTTTGTTTTTTCTGATGAGAAATCTGCTGTCATTCTTATCTTTATTCTCTGTATAATGTACCTGTTTTCCTCTGGCTCTTCTAAGATTTTCTCTGTATCATTAGTTTGAAGCAAATTAATTATGAGGTGCATTGTGTATGCAATACACAAAAATATCATGGTATGATATTCTTAAATTATATAGAGTCAGTTTTTTCCTTTCAATTTTTGCTCTAAGCTTTGTTAATCAAGACTAGCACAATAGTTAGTCTAGGGCTAATTCTACTCCACCAGTGGGATGATATACTTCCCAGTACTTTATACCCAATGCCTAATGAATTATGAAGTCTTACATTTGGGCTAGTGGAAACTGAAACTATCCTAGACCTGTGTCAGCTCCAGGTATCATTTTTTCTAATCCCTTTGGGTGGTTTTCCCCACAGCCTTGGGTAGTTTCCTCCCATGCATACACTATCAGTGCACAGCTGAAGACTCAATGGGGACCCTGTGTAGATCTCTGGTACTCTCTGTGAGACTGTCTCCCCTCTGGTACTCTGTCTTTTGAATTCTAGATGCCTTGGTCTTCACAGATTACCAGTTTCATCTTCTCAAATCAGAGAGACCACAGGCAAAAAATGAGTTTTTCATCTCCATACTGTGGCCTGGAAATATTCTCCATGCAGTAAGGTGGGATAATCATAGGGCTTCCTTCATTTGTTTCCCACATCTCAGGCATCACTGTCCTTTTGCCACAAATTTAGTGGCCCAAAATAACACAAATTTATTTTCTTCTAATTCTGTAGGTCACAAGTCTGAAATTAGTTTCCCTGGGTCAAGGTGTTAGTAGGAATATTTCCTTCTGGAGACTCATTCTGAGGGGAGAGTACCCATTTTCTTGCCTTTTCCAGCTTCTCATGGCCAGCTCTATTCTTTGGCTTGTGGCTCTTTTCTCCATCTTCAAAGTGCATCACTTCGATGTCTTCTTCTCTCGTCTTGCTGCCTTTTTGGACTCGGACTCCTATAAGAGACTGTTGTAATTACATTGGGTCCACTGGATAATCCCAAATAATATCCTACCTTAAGATCTTTAATCACATCTGTAAAGTTTCTTCTACCATAGCAACCTATATATAGAGCTTTGTATATTCTAATTACTTAATATATGCTTGCCAAATTGCTTGCTATATAGGGTAATAGGGTTTTGTTTTGTTTTGTTTTTTAAAGAAGGCCCAGAACCACTGTCTATCCCGGTATTCTCTAAAAGGCTCTGTTCTGATGGACAGAATCTTATCTTCTCCATAGAGGTTTTACATCTATTTGTTTCAGTTAAATTAAGATCAATAAATGTCCTTTCCCCCACTTAGTACTATATTATTTGTCTTTACTTCTCAATTCATCTTTCAAAATCTTTCACTATTCATAGTATGTTAAATAAAAATGAAAGTTTTTCTGAGTCTTTTGTGAACAACTTTTCTATCAAAGTGTCTATCATTTCCTTGTCAGTTAAGCCTCACTTAAATACTACCTTTTACATGAAACTTAATTAACTTTACCTAACTTAACTTAGGGAAAGAAAGGAGTATACTTTATAAATATTATTTTGTGTCTTCAAATTCTATGATGTGGTCAGAGAGGTCACATCACATGCTTTGCAGCAAGTTTCAGAATGATAATTCAAAATCAGGTATTTGTGGAAGAGTATGCAGCCTAGTTGTCAAAAGAATGAAGTTGAGAACAAACCATACTTTAACCACTTACCAGGCTATCTGTCTGCTCTAGCATTTTTATTAGCTAAAGAGATATAATAATGAAAGCTTTATAGTATGTGTGTCTGTGTATGTGAAAATTAAATGAAGGGCTGTGGGAGTATATAGGAACTCTGTGTACTTTCCATTCATTTTTCTGTAAATCTAAAACTGCTCTAAAAACATCTATTAATTAAAAAAAAATGAGACAGTGAGTGTGGAGCACTTCGCATGGTCCTGACATATATTAACTGTTCAGCTATGATTTTTATTACTCCATGACCTCTTTCTTTCTGTTACAGCATGATTTCTAGTCCAGATTAATGTTTTCCCTCTAAACTTCTATGGCATTCCATACTCTATATGCTTCAATTTATTATCTTCTAGAGTCATAGAATGTTATAGTTCTAAGGAACTTATAGGTCAACGATGATTATTCCTTTCATTTCTGGTGAGGAAACTAACTGAGGCACAGAGGGTCAAATAACTTGTCTAAGGTCATAAAATATATTAAATGTTATTCTATTGTTTATTAATAAACTATAACACTTTAATTGTTTATTGAAATCATTGTTGTTATTTTTTCAAAATTTTCAGGTGAAATATCAGTATTATTAATCCTGAAAAAGATATCAATGAAATTAAAACTATAAGTTTTGAAAATATATTTATAATATATAACCAACAATGAGCAGGTATCCAGGATATGTAAAGAATTATTACATATTGATGAAAAAGGACAATGGATTCAGGTCACACAATGGAATATTATTTAACACTCAGAATGAATTAACTATGGATACATGTGTCACTGTAGTTGTATCTTAGCAATACAATTGAGTGAAAAAAGTTAAAAAAATACATGCAGCATGATATATGGTTTTAAAAACATATTTATTTATTATTTCAATAGATTTAAGTGGTTTTTGTTACATGGAAGAATTGCATAGTGGTGAAGTCAGAGATTTTATTGTACCTGTCACCCAAATAGTGTACATTGTACCCAATAGATAGTTTTTGATCCCTTAGCAGCGCCCTCACTCCCCACTTCTGAATCTCTAAAGTCCATTTATACCACTCGAGTAGCCATGTATACCCATCCTTTAGTGCCCAATTATGAGTACATGGTGTATTTGTTTTTCTGTTCTTAAGATACTTAGAATGATGACTTCCAGTTCCATCCAAGTTGCTGTGGTAGACATTATATCATTCTTCTTTTTGACAGAATAGTATTCCATGGTGTGTGTGTATGTATGTGTGTGTATGTATGTGTGTGTATGTATGTATGTGTGTGTATGTATCTCACATTTTATTTATCCGCTTATGAGTTGAAGGCACTTATGTTTGCAATTATGAGTTGAAGGCACTTATGTTTCTATGTCTTCGCGATTGTGAATTGTACTGAAATAAATACACATATGCATGTGTCTTTTTCATATAATAACTTCTTTTCCTTTGGGTGGATACCCAGCAGTGGGATTGCTGGATTGAATGGTAGGTATACTTTCAGTTCTTTGAGACATCTCCATACTGTTTTCCATAGAGGTTATATTAATTGACATTTCCACCAACAGTGTATAAGCATTCCCTTTTCACCACATCCACACCAAAATCTGTTGTTTTTTGACTTTTTAGTAATGGTCATTCTGACAGGGAAAGGTGGTATCTCATTGTGGTTTTAATTTATATTTCCCTGATGATTAGTGATGTTGAACGTTTTTTCATATGTTTGTTGGCCATTTGTATCTCTCTTTTTTTTTTTGAGACAGAGTCTGTTAAAAACAAAATATAATAAAATCAGGCAGGAGCCATATGAAAAACTGGAGTAAATATGCTTCAGGCAGAAGGAACAGTAAATACACAGGTCTCATAGTTGGAACGCTTTGAGTAAATATTTCAGGTAATAACAAAAGACAAGATTGGATGGAAATAATGACAGAGAACAGTGACCTGGAATATGGTTGGAGAGATATGCAAGCAAAGGATCATGCAGGATCCTGTTTATGATGTTAAGGAGTTTGGATTTTATTCTAAATACATTAGGAAATTGTTTATATGTTTTGAGCAAGGGAGAGATGTGATAAGTTTATATGTTTTAAAAATTAGTCTGGCTGAATTTGTAGAATGAATTATAGAGGGATAAGAGTGGAGGGAATCATGATGACCAGTTATGAGGGTATTGAATAGTGCTGATAAGAGATAGTGTTGAGGTTTTCTAGGGTGGTGGCTGTGCAAAGAAGTGGACAGACTGAGAAGTTCTTATCGAAATTAGCTTAATCAGTGGTAGGAGTTTGATATGAGGATGTATAAGGAGTTGAAGGAGATGGAACAAAGAGTAATAGGTATTTCAGAGCTTTGAAAAAGGGCAGGCCTGGGTGGGTGGATAGATTTTTACCCAGTACTCATTCCACCTCAGCCTAGTATACTTGTTTCAACTTCACCTCTCCATCTTAGGCCACTGTTTCTCCTTGTGGGAATTTTTTCCTTTGAGGTAGAAAAAGAAGGAAGGAAATGAAGATGAGATGGAGGAAGAAAAAAATAGCTATGTAAAGGAGTCATTATCATTTAATTAATGTGAGTTTTTGGGTCATGTTATAGTGTAGTTAGTAATAAAACAAAACAGTAATCTCCATTATTACTCACAACTATTTTTAGCTTTATATTTATATATGTAAACTTCAAGGACTATTGACCTATGTCATGTTACTGTATTTAGTAATGATCATGTCAAATATTAGGTACTTATAAGAGGAAGCAGACATCTGAATTTGAATAGAAAGCAGACATCCACTTTCTATAGACATGTTAAAAATGTAAGGTAAGAGGTTCACTGTGATTGCAGCATGTGGGTGTTTTAGAATAAAAGTTAATTCCAGCATTATCCAGATGAATAGACAATAACAAAAATGAGCTTTTTTCTAAGCAAGACCTATAATTAAGTTGGTGAGTGTTTATGTCACATATTTGTGACTTTTCTGCATGTGCAGAGCAAATATTTCTGACCCATATACACTGTATTTATGACACTCGTATTGCATTTGATGCATTTTCTTAAGTGAGTCCATCTTTTATAAGTGGCATTCTGACAGCAAGAAGCTGATCCTAGGCCTAGTTCTTTGTAATTTTCTTCAGTGGCTTCGATGATGGAACAGAGACTATGAACATCAGGCTCACAGGTAGATGGCATCAAATTGTCATTTTAAGCCCTGGATTAGAATTCAAAATGATTATGGCCAAATGGAAAAGAGAGTTCAAAATGGAATGAATTTAAGTTTTGATGGAATATATATGATACTGTATGATGATATATGATGGAAAAAATTAAACATTGAGATGAGGTTGAGGTCTGAGAGCAGAGTGGCTGTAGAATGGCAGCATACTAGTTGGAGAATGCACTAGCAGGTAGATGTCATATAAATATCATTTGGATAACATCAATTATTATGTGTCTACTCTAAGAGTATGATATGAAGAAGTTGGTTGTAGTGTGACACGTATCACATTCAGCAGAAACAAGCCTGGCTAAGACAATGCTTTATTAAGTGATGGATTTGTCTACTTTTGGCAGTCATGGTAAAGTGACAGTAAAGTAGGCACTGCTTAATTTAAGATATGTTGTATATAGATATGGTTATGTTATCTGTAGATAGCAGGTCAGAGTATATTATTTATAGACACAATATCCAAATACATTTAACTTATAACTTGATGAAGACATATTAATTTTTAATATCTCAACCCATGCTCTAGAATAAAAATGATATGCATTTTACTCTGTAGTTTATTTCAGCATACATAGTCACTTCAACTAAAATACTTATCCATTGTGTTCTGATATCTACTTACATTTACATTTTTGCTAAGGAAAAGATGAAAACACTTTACTCATGTGGCCAAGAAAATAATCTTTGCTCTGCATCAGGTTGGAGTTCTTTGTTATCTCTGTTTCTTTGATCCTTTCCTGCTATTCCAACAGCTGTGCTTCACTTGAGTGTTCTTACCCCTGTGCTTATACTCTGCCTGTGCCTTGGAAATGGACAGGGAGAAAGAGCCATGCCCTAGTCGCAGTCCAAACTGAAAATAGATCTCCCACTGTATAGCATTATGATCCTTCCTGAGAAACACTATGAAACTACAACTGAGTATTTTAATTCTGCATGTTGGTATGAACAGTAAATATTTCGTTTTGAAACTTCAAATTTTAGAGTGTTTTGTAAAATCTCCATTTGGGTTTTTAATAATTGAATCATTTAATCTTAGATAAGGATGGAATATTGAAATAACTTTCTAAGATATGCACAATCGCTTATATAGTATTCTTGAAAGATGATCATTCGGATTCTACTTGATTACTTGCAGTAATGGGATACTCAGTCTCTGAGGCAACCCATCCTATTATTGGATGACTTTAGTTGTTAAATTCTTATAGTCTTTCTAAGACAGATGTCATTTAATTTTTGAATTTACTAACTGAAATCTATTGGCTTCTTACTGTTCTCAGCATTAAGACAAATTTTTTATTATAGCCTATCAGTTCTTCATGGTCTGGCCCCTGCCTACCTTCTCAGCTTCATTATTGTATTCTTCTCTTAACCAATCAATTCTAGCCACATGGGCCTTCTTTTACTTTTTCTTTCTTTGTTTTACTTTTTCATAGAGTCTTTGAATATGTTTTCCTTCAGCCTAGAAAGCTCTCTTCCCAATTTTCTTTCAGCATTCACCAAATTAACTTTTATCTTTTAGATACCGGCAAAATCATTTCTTTAATTAAGCCTTCCATGATCTATCTGATTAGATGAAATCTTCTAGTTATATATATTAATAGTGCTCTGTACTTCTTCTTTGTAGCTTGTATCACAACTGTGATTTTAATTAATCAGTGATCAATAGAGTAATGTCTTTTTAACCTCTATCCCAGTGTTTTTGTTCACTATATATCACCAGCATTTAGCACAGAGTCTGACGCATGGTAAGTGTGCAGTAAATATTTGTTGAATGAAATGAATGAGAAATAATCATAGATCTGCATTTTGAATACATAGGAAAATTTCACTTCTTCTACATGATAATACTTCAAAAATGTGAGACAGCTATAGTGTGTCTTGGTCTTTCAGAAGAAAAGGCTGTACATATCCTATCCTTAGATTGTCTTTCCTCTGAAAAATCAGAGCCTTTCACCATCCTGGTTGCCTGCTTTCTTCTGCAAGCATTCAGTTTTGTCAATGTGCCTTGTATTGTATAGTCAGGCACTTAGTTCTAAAAATAGTGCTCTCAACTTTTGAGAATGCCTTTAGGTTCTAAAAATTCCTGTTAGAATAATAAATAGCTTTTTGAGCTGAACTACTCTATTGAGTGTGATTTTAAGCTTTTGGCTCACTTTACATGCATTAGTTTCATTTCCATGTAGTTTATCTTTTGAAGAAAAGTCATGGTTCTTTGTTTCTGTTAAACTTCATTCCAGAACTCAGGTGCAGACTGGCATGAGATTCCTTGAACCATGATTAAAACAAATCTATTTCTGTAAATCCTAAAATCACTGTGAATTTTTTAATGGGAGTGGAATTATGAGCTTCAAAATCACTAATATGGAGTAAGTATTTCCTGGACAGCATTTCATAATAAAAGTCCATATTCACCTTTCTTGTGTGTTTTGGGCAGAAACAATGCAAATAGTGGGGCAGTGCAAATTAAAGACCTTGAATAAGCTATGATATTACTTTTTATATGTTTGAACATCAACAAAAATAGTAAATGTATATATTTAAGTCAGTCATTGTTAGCCTTTGTCACCTATATTTGATAACAAGTTAATAAATGTTTATTTATTATCTACTATTTGTTGGATAATAAACTAGTTGCTGTTTTTCTTTATGAGAACAATAACTTGTTTTCCTGTTTATAAAGTTAATACAATTTCAAAGTAGAACATTTGGAAAATACAGAGAACACAAAGACTTTTACCCTCTACCCAGATATAAACTACTGTTAATGCTTTGGTATATTTGTTTTCATTTTTAAATTCATTCAATAAACATTGAATGCATAGTATTTTCTATCCATTATTATAGAAATTAGGGCTACACCATTTGATAAAACAAATGAAATTCTCGTTCTCATGAGTTTATAACCTAGTAAGAGGAGATATAAAATAAATAAAATATTTACTAAGTCAGCTTATAAGCACCATAAAAAGTAAAGCAGAATAGGGGGTTAAGAGTGTTATGTAAAGTAGAAAGAGAAGATAGTTCTTTTAGAGTGACACTGAGTGCTAAAGGAATTAAATGAGCAAATATCTGGTTCTAGGGTGCATCAGGCAGATGAAATAACAAATGCAAAGGTTCTGAGGCAGGAGTATATTTGGAGAAACAGCAAGCATGTCAGTGTGGCTGCAGCAGAGTGAGCAAAGGAAGGATCTGATTTATATCTATAAAGGTCCACTGTCTTAGTCAGTTTGCTGTTGCTTATAGCAGTATACGTGAAACTGGGTAATTTATAAAGAAAAGGAATTAATTTCTTGCAGTTGTGGAGGCTGAGATATCCAAGGTTGATGAATATATCTGGTGAGGACTTTATTGCTGGTGGGAATTCTACAGAGTTCCAATGTAGCACAGGGTATCTATCACATGGTTAGGGGACTAAGCACGCTACCTCAGGTCTCTCTTCTTCTTCTTGTAAAGCTACATGTCCCACTCTCATGATAACCCATTAATCCATTAACCCATTAATCCATGAACTGATTAATTTCTGAAGACAGAACATTCATGATCCAATCACCTCTTAAAAGACCCCACCTCTCAATACTGCTACATTGGGGATTAAATTTCAACATGAGTTTTGGAGGGGACAACCGAGAAGCCATAGCACCAATCCTGGATACTCTATGAAGAATAGGCCATATGAGAAAGGAATAGAAGCAGGGAAACCAGTTAGGAGCCTACTATAAGGGAATAGGAAAGAGAATATTGTGACATAGACCCAAAGAGGTGATAAGTGACTAGGTGCTGGATATATTGTAATGGCAGAGTCTTTAGAATTTGTTGATGGATCATAAGTAGAGAAGGAGTCCCCTGGCAGCCCTAGGGATCTACCCACTAGCTGGGACATCCAAGTGCTTCTCCTGATGGACTAGAGCCAGTCACCACTACAGCTGGCTGTTTCCTGCAAATGCCACCCACTGGCAGGAAGGATAACTTGTACAACTCATTACAGCATTTAATGAGTCAATCATAGAGGGCATGGTTGACTCTTACCTACAAGCATCACCTGCTATTTTAAAGATTAAAGTAGGCACCCAAATATAAGTAAATTATTAAGAAGAATAAGGCCAGTGAAAAAGAAAATATTTTAAAGACCTCTCTGTCTCCCCTTGTCAACAAAAGACAAGGAATCTGCTCATGCACATAATACACCACTGCTACAGCCTATAAATAACTAGCAATTGAGAAAACCACCACACTAAGGAAATATATAACCAAGGTATCCATTCATAATCTAGACTCCATCAAAGTACCCACAACCAAAGCCAAAGGTCCTTACCCAACATATACTATAGGCACACCCTTAAGAGTGAAGGGGGGTAGTCCCATCTAAATAAAAGAAAATCCCCAAACAAGAAGTGACAGCTGCTCCAGATGAGAAGGAAAAGGAATCAGCACAAGAATTCTGGAGATATGAAAAATCAGAGTGAAAGGATCCCTTGCCACAAAGGAGTACACCAGCTTTCTAGCAGTGGATCCCAAACAAAATGAAAATACTGAAATGACAGAAAAAGAATTTCAAATATGGATTTTAAGAAAACTCAATGAAATACAAGAGAAAATGGAAAACCAACTCAAAGAAACCAGAAAAATAATTTAGTAAATTAGTGAAAAATTTAAGAAAGAGATAGAGATGTTATTAATAAATAACAAATAGAACTTCTGGAAATAAAAAATTCATTTAGGAACTTACAATACACAGTGAAATGTTTTAAGAAAAGACTAGATCAATTAGAAGAAAGAATTTCATAGCTTTAAGATAGCTCTTTTGAATTAAACCAGTCAAAAATAAAGAACAAAGAATCAAGGATAATGAACAAAGTCTATAAGAAATTTGAGATTACATAAAATGTCTAAATATAATAAGAATCATAGGCATCCCAGAGAGTGGAGAAGAAAAAGCAAAGGGCCTGGAAAACCTATTTGAGGGAATAATTGAAGAAAAAACTTCCCTTGTCTTGCTAGAGATTTAGACATCCAGATAAAAGAAATTCCATGAATACCTGGGAGATATATTGCAAAAGGGGCATCACTGAACATATAATTATCAAACTGGCCAAAGTCAACATTAAGGAGTAACTCCTATTAGCCATGAAGGGAAAATATCAAGTAGCTTACAAAGGAAACCGCATCAGAATAACAGTAGACTTCTCAACACAAACTTTATGAGCCAGAGGGAATAGGATTCTATCTTTAGTCTCTTTAAACAGAATAAATGCCAGAATTTTGTATCATACAAAACTAAATTTAATAAATGAAGAAGAAATAAAGTCGTTAACAGACAAGCAAACACTAAAAGGAATTTGTTACCACTAGACCTATTCTTTTTTTTTTTTTGAACAAAGGAGGAATATTTTAAAAACCTTTCTGCATATTGTAGATATCCTTCTTTGATACTACACCAAAATTTGACAAGTAGTAGCTTCTTTTTTTTTTTTTTTTTTTTGGCATATTATGGGGGTACAGATTTTAAGGTTTCAATAAATGCCCATTTCCCCCCGTCCCCCCAAAAGTCTGAGTCTCCATCATGACCATCCCCCAGATGGTGCACACCTCACTCATTATGTATGTATATACCTGCCCCCCTCCGCCCTCCCACCTGCCCAATACCCTATTACTGTAGTACCTATGTGTCCACTTAGGTGCTGCTCAGTTAACACCAGTTTGCTGGAGAATATATCTGGTGCTTGTTTTTCCATTCTTGGGATACTTCACTTAGTAGTATGGGTTCCAGCTCTAACCAGGAAAATATAAGATGTGCTATATCACCGTTGTTTCTTAGAGCTGAATAGTACTCCATGGTATACATCTACCACATTTTATTAATCCATTCTTGGATTGATGGGCACTTGGGCTGTTTCCACAGCCTTGCAATTATGAATTGTGCTGCTATAAACATTCGAGTGCAGGTGTCTTTTTTGTAGAGTGTCATTGGATCATTTGGGTAGATGCCCAGCAATGGGATTGCTAGATCAAATGGTAGATTCACTTGTAACGCTTTAAGGTATCTCCATATTGCTATCCACAGAGGTTGAACTAGTTTGCAGTCCCACCAGCAGTGTAGGAGTGTTCCTCTCTCTCCGCAACCACACCAGCATTTATTGTTTGGAGATTTTTTGATAAAGGCCATTCTCACTGGGGTTAAGTGATATCTCATTGTGGTTTTGATTTGCATTTCCCTGATGATTAGAGATGTTGAGCATTTTTTCATATGTTTGTTGGCCATGCTTCTATCTTCTTTAGAAAAATTTCTGTTCAAGTCCTTTGCCCACTTTTTAATGGGGTTATTTGATTTTTTCTTTTTGATTTTCGTGAGTTCTAAGTATATTCTAGTTATCAGTCCCTTATCGGATGCATAGGATGCAAAAATTTTCTCCCATTCTGTAGGTTGTCTGTTTACTTTCATGACTATTTCTTTGGCTGTGCAGAAACTTTGTAGTTTGATCATGTCCCATTTATTTATTTTTGTTGCTGCTGTAATTGCCTTTGGGGACTTCTTCATAAACTCTTTGCCAAGGCAGATGTCTAGGAGAGTGTTTCCAACTTTTTCCTCTAGAGTTCTAATAGTTTCATACCTTAGGTTTAAGTCTGTTATCCAGCGTGAGTTGGTTTTTGTGAGAGGTGAAAGGTGTGGGTCCTGTTTTAGCCTTCTACAGGTGGCTATCCAGTTTTCTCAGCACCATTTATTGAAGAGGGATTCTTTTCCCCAGCGTATGTTTTTGTCTGCTTTATCAAAGATTAGATGGCTATATGAGGATGGTTTTATATCAGGATTCTCACATCTGTTCCACTGGTCAATGTTCCTATTTTTGTGCCAATACCATATTGTTTTAATTACTACAGCTTTGTAGTATAGTTTGATATCTGGCATGTTAATGCCTCCCATTTTGTTTTTGTTGCCTAGAGTTGCTCTTGATATTCGGGGTCTTCTTTGGTTCCATACGAAGCGTAAAATTATTTTTTCTATATCTGTGAAGAATGCTGATGGGATTTTAATAGGTATTGCATTGAATCTGTAGATCAGTTTGGGTAGTATAGACATTTTGATGATATTGAGTCTGCCGATCCATGAGCATGGTATGGATTTCCATCTGTTTACATCCTCTGCTATTTCCTTCCTCAGTGTTTCATAGTTCTCCCTGTAGAGGTCTTTTACCTCCTTGGTTAAGTATATTCCTAGGTACTTTAACTTCTTTGTTGCTATTGTGAAGGGAATTGAGTCTTTGATTTGGTTCTCAATTAGATTGTGGTTGGCGTATATGAATGCCTCTGATTTCTGTGTATTGATTTTGTATCCTGAGACTTTACTAAATTCATTGATCAGTTTTAGGAGTTTCTTGGTTGAATCTTTGGGGTTTTCTAGATACAATATCATATCATCAGCAAACAGTGAAAGTTTGATCTCTTCTGCCCCTATTTGGATACCTTTGATTCCATTTTCCTGTCTGATTGCTGTAGCCAAGACTTCCAGAACTATGTTGAACAGAAGTGGAGATAGTGGGCAGCCTTGTCTGGTTCCAGTTCTAAGTTGGAATGATTTCAATTTTTCCCCATTCAGTATGATGTTGGCTATGGGTCTGTCATATATGGCTTGTATCATTTTTAGGTATGTTCCTTCTATGCCTATTTTCTTAAGTGTTCGTATCATGAAAGGGTGTTGAATTTTGTCAAAAGCTTTTTCTGCATCTATTGAAAGAATCATGTGGTCTTTGTTTTTGCTTAGTTTATGTGGTGAATTACATTTATAGATTTACGTATGTTGAACCATCCCTGCATCCCTGGGATGAAGCCCACTTGGTCGTGGTGGATTATTTTTTTGATAAGTGTCTGGATTCGGTTAGCTAAGATTTTGTTGAAAATTTTTGCATCTATATTCATTAGGGATATTGGTCTGTAGTTTTCTTTTTTTGTTGCATCCTTTCCTGGTTTGGGTATCAGAGTAATATTCGCTTCATAAAAGGTGTCAGGGAGGTTTCCGTTCTTCTCGATGTTGTGGAATAGTTTCTGCAAGATAGGTACTAGTTCTTCTTTGTAAGTGTGGTAAAATTCGGGTGTGAAGCCATCTGGACCAGGACTTTTCTTTTTGGGGAGATTTTTAATTGCTGTTTCTATTTCAGCTGTTGAGATTGGTCTGTTCAGGGAATCTATTTCTTCCTGGTTGAGCCTAGGGAGGCTGTGTGTTTCTAGAAATTTGTCCATTTCCTCCACATTTTCCAGTTTGTGTGCATAAAGATTTTTGTAGTATTCATAAATTGTATCTTGTATCTCTTTGGGATCAGTTGTGATATCTCCTTTTTTGTTCCTGATGGAGCTTATTAGAGATTTCTCTTTTCTGCTTTTTGTTAGCTTAGCCAATGGTGTGTCAATTTTGTTTATTTTTTCAAAGAACCAACTTTTTGTTTTATTAATCTCCTGAATAGCTTCCCCGTTTTCAATTTCATTTAGTTCTGATTTGATCTTGTTGATTTCACTTCTTCTGCTGGGTTTGGGGTTGGTCTGTTCTTCTTTTTCCAGCTCTTTGAGTCGTTTCATTAGATTGTCTATTTGTGATCTTCTTGACTTTTGGTTATAGGCATTTATGGAGATAAACTTTCCTCACAGAACTGCTTTAGCTGTGTCCCAGAGAAGTTGATAACTTGTCTCTCCATTGTCGTTTTCTTCATAGAATTTTTTTATTTCCATATTGATTTCTTCATTTACGAAGTAATCATTTAGTAGGAGGTTGTTTAATTTCCACGTTTTTGTGTAGAAATGTGAGTTTCTGTTAGGGTTAATTTCTAGTTTTATTCCACTGTGATCTGAGAAGGTACATGGTATGATTTCTATTTTTTTAAATTTCTTGAGATTTACTTTGTGTCCTAGGATATGGTCAATCTTAGAGAATGTCCCATGAGCTGATGAGAAGAACGTATATTCAGTGGATTTTGGGTAGAATGTTCTGCAAATGTCAGACCCAGTTGTTCTAGAGTTTTGTTTAAGTCCATTATTTCTTTATTAATTTTCTGTTTGGAGGATCTGTCTTGTGCCGTCAGTGGGGTGTTGAAATCTCCAGTGATTATGGAGCTGCTATTAATCCATTTGCTTAGCTCCAGTAAGGTTTGCTTTATGAAACTGGGTACACCTAAGTTGGGTGCATATATATTTAAAATTGTTATCTCTTCTTGATGAACTGTGACCTTCACCATTATATAATGACCCTCTTTGTCTTTCACTACTTTTGTTAGTTTAAACACTAAATCGTCTGAAATTAGAACTGCCACACCAGCCTTCTTTTGGCTTCTATTTGCTTGGAATATTGATCTCCACCCTTTTATTTTTAGTCTATATGCATCCTTGCATGTTAGATGTTTCCTGAAGACAGCATATACTTGGCCTGTATTTTCTTATCCATTCAGCCAGCCTATGTCTCTTGAGTGGAGAGTTTAAGCCATTCACATTTATTGAGAGAACTGATAGGTAAGGTAGATTACTGTTCATTCTGTTGGGTTGGATGTTGTTGCTATGAGTTCTGTCTTGAGCCATTGTAATATCTGGCCTTTAATATCTTTGGGTTTTGGTTGTTTTTATATTCGTGGGTTATTATTATGATGTTCCGTACGTAACGCTGGTTTAAGTACTTCTTGTAGGGCTGGTCTTGTCTTGGTGAATTCTCTGAGCCTTTGCTTGTCCGAGAATGTTTTTATTTCTCCTTCATATACGAAGCTTAGTTTTGCAGGGAATAATATTCTAGGCTGGGCATTGTTTTGTTTCAAAAGAGTGAGAATGGGGCCCCAGTCTCTCCTTGCTTGTAAGGTCTCATTAGAGAAGTCTGATGTTATTCAAATTGGCTTTCCCTTGTATGTTACTTACTTCTTTTGTCTTACAGCTCTTAGAAGGGCCTCTTTGGTTGATACTTTGGTCAATCTGATGACTGCATGTTGTGACGTCTTCCTGTTTGCATTGAATCTCCCAGGGGTCCTCTGAGCTTCTTGAACTTGTATATCAAGATTTTGAGCAAGGCCTGGGAAATTGTCCTCTATTATATCTTCAAAGAGCTTGTCCAACCCTTGAGTGTTGTCTTCTTCCCCTTCTTGTAAGCCTATAACCCTCACATTAGGTTTCTTCACATAATCCTACAGCTCTTGTAGGCTTTGCTCTTTTTTTTTTTTTTTTTTGAGACAGAGTCTCACTTTGTTGCCCAGGCTAGAGTGAGTGCCGTGGCGTCAGGCTGGCTCACAGCAATCTCAAACTCCTGGGCTCGAGTGATCCTTCTGCCTCAGCCTCCCGGGTAGCTGGGACTACAGGCATACTCCACCATGCCCGGCTAATTTTTTATATATATATCAGTTGGCCAATTAATTTCTTTCTATTTATAGTAGAGACGGGGTCTCGCTCTTGCTCAGGCTGGTTTCGAACTCCTGACCTTGAGCAATCCGCCCGCTTCGGCCTCCCAAGAGCTAGGATTACAGGCGTGAGCCACAGCGCCCGGCCGGCTTTGCTCTTTTCTCTTGTTTCTCTGCTCTATTTCTGTGACTGATTTATTTAATTGGAGGGTGTTATCTTCAAGCTCTGAGATTCTTGCTTCTGTTTCATCTACCCTGTTCTTGAGACTTTCCACTGTATTTTGTAGTTCCTTGAATTGATTCTTCATTTCCGAATGATTCTTCATTCGGTTACACTTTTCTTCATTGTGTCTATTTCTTTTCCCATATCCTGGAGGCTTTTTGTGGTTTCTTTATGTTGGTTATTGAGTTGTTGTTTCAGCTCGGTGAGTGTTCTTATGATCCACATACGAAATTCCTCTTCTGTCCTATTGGTTGCCTGATTTTGGTTGGTGTCCGTTTCTAGGGGGCTGGTGCTCCTCTTTGGGGGTGTGTTTTCCGTTTGGTTCTTCATATTTCCTGAGTTCTTTCGCTAATTTCTTCCCATGTCGATCAGTTGTTGTTTCTTTCCTTAAGTTATTGTTTGGGTATTCACACACCTTGTTTAGTTTCTGAGGCGTTAGGTGGTGCCTGTGGGTGAAATTGGACCACTCCCTGTATATTGAGTCAGTGGGCGCCGAGAAAAGGCTGTGCAGGATGCCGTCCCTGTCAGTAGGTGGCGTTTGCTTTGAGGAACAGGCTATGCTGTGGATTTTGTGTAAGCCTGTCCTTAGGCCGTTAGCAGGGGTCAAAGTTCTGTTCTCTGCTTCCAGGGAAAGATGTCAGGGCGGGGCTGGAATGGTCCCGCTCAGCAAGAAAGTCTGGGTGTGGGGGCGGGGCTGTCTGAGACTAGCAGTCTGGAGCGGGCCTCGCTTCTTTCCACCCTCCCCAAGTCCACAGCTACTCCTGGGTCTCTGCCAGCAGGCCAGACCACAAGCCACCAGGCCTCCCGGGACTGTGATGTCGGCGGGGAGGTTCCCTGCACAGGAACGCCACCTGGGTGGGCGCACGGCCTCCAACTGGGAGGAGGGTTGCCCTCTAGGACACCGATCCGCCCCTGGAGGCACACACACCTCAGTAGGCTGTTCACGTATAATCTTTCTGTGCCCAGGGCAATGCTAGCCCTCGGTGCAGGGGATCTGGTCTGCAGGTCCGACCTCTGGGTCCCAAAGTTCAAACTGTATCCCCACCAGGGAGAGGATTTCCGGTCCCAATTCACCCACAGGGAGCCCAAGCTGGGTCTATGTCTCTCAGCCTCTGAGTCGGCACCGTTCTCCTGGGAACTCAGTGCCAGCAGCACCTGGGAGGGCGGGCGGGTAGGGAGCTCACAGTCTGAGTTCCCCTGAGTCAGCTGTACAGTCCCAAGAGGGAAGGTCCCGTTCCCTGGAGGTGCCTCCGGCTGGTGGCTGTATTGTCTCTCTGGGCAGCCGCGGGTAGGGTCGGCGGAGGGGAGGAGGAGGCAATATGGCGCCTGCCCCGCGGCTCAGGGCTGTGCACACGGAGGTGCCCGGAGGAAGTTGGGAACCTGGTGCCACATCTGCTACAGGCTCACCGCTGGCTGTCGGCGGCGGTGGTCTCTGGGCTGGTGTCCGCAGGTCTCTCCACCCGCTGGGGAGTCCACCAGCAGTCCCAAATGCAGGGGAGGGGAAACAGCAAATCCACCTACCCTTGCCACTGGTCTCCAGGCTGCTCCGGTGGTCTCAGCCTCCAGTTCTCCTCCGTAGCGTCCTCCCGTGGAGTCTCCCGGGGTCTCAGGTACCCCTCCTTCCGGCCCTTGTCCACTGTATGCTCGTCTTCTTGCTTTGTTCTTCTAATTTCTGCTAGAATCTGTCTTTTCTGCAGAGAGACTCTGTTTGGCGGTGTTATTCGTCCACCATCCTGCTCCGCCCCTCCCTGCACTAGACCTATTCTATAAGAAATGCTTAAAAGTGGACCATGGAACAGAACAATTAATACCCATCAGTGTAAAAACATTGAAACATTAAAAAATAATAGTTAAATCAGCATGGTACGGCACAAGAACAGAAGCATAGATATCTAGAATAGATCTGAGATACCAGAGATGAAACCATCAGTATATGGCAATCTAATCTTTGATAAAGCTGACAAAAATATACATTGGGGAAAAGAATCTCTCTTCAACAAATGGTGCTGGGAAAACTGGTTAGCTACATGCAGAAGAGCAAATCAGGATCCCTACCTCTCACCTCTCACAAAAATTCACTCAAGATGGATAACAGACTTAAACTTAAGACATGAAACCTTAAGAATCCTAGAAGAAGATGTTGGGAAAACCCTATCAGACATTGGCCTAGGCAAAGGATTTTTGAGGAAGACCCCCAAGGCAATCACCGCAGTATCAAAAATAAACAAATGGGATCTGATCAAATTAAAAAGTTTCTGCACAGCCAAGGAAACCATCAGTAGAGCGAATAGACAACCCACAGAGTGGGAGAAAACATTTGCTCTCTACACCTCTGATAAAGGCCTAATAACAAGAATCTATCTAGAGCTTTAAAAAATTAACAAGAAAAAATCAAACAATCCCATCAAGAAATGGGCGACGGAAATGAAAAGAAACTTCTCCAAAGAAGACAGAATATTGGCATGCAAACATATAAAGAAATGCTCAACCTCTCTAATTATTAGAGAAATGCAAATCAAAACCACAGTGAGATACCACCTAACCCCAGTAAGAATGGCCTATATCAAGAAATCCCAAAACAACAAATGCTGGAGAGGATGCGGAGAGACAGGAACACTCCTACACTGCTGGTGGGACTGCAAATTAGTGCAAACTTTGTGGAAAAGAATTTGGAGATACCTCAAACAGCTAGAAATAGAAATACCATTTGACCCTGCAATAGCATTGTTAGGCATCTACCCAAAAGAGCATAAGACATTCTATTATAAAGACATCTGCACAGGAATGTTTATAGCAGCACAATTCACTATTGCACGATCATAGAAACAACCCAAGTGCCCATCAATTCATGAGTGGATAATTAAAATGTGGCATATGCTCACAATGGAATATTACTCAATCCTAAGAAATGACAGTGAGCTAGCACCATTTATGCTATCCTGGATTAAGCTTAAGCCTGTTATCCAAAGTGAGGCAACACAAGACATGGAAAATGGGCTCCACATCTACTCGCCATCAAATTGGTACTGACTGATTTAAACTTCGGTTTTCAAATGGTGGCAATACCCACCAGAGATTCGGGAGTGGGGGGGACCCAATCTTAGGGATTGGATGAGCATTCTGGAGGGGAGGGCATAACTGTAACCCTTCTTAGGGAGAGGCAAAGATATACAATGTAACCTAAATGTTAAAACAAAACAAAACAAAACAAAAACTTTTTAGCATGTGGTGGGCAGGCAGGAGTGGGGAGGAGGAAAGGGATGTATGTTTCCATAACGTGTATGATGCACACCACCAGGGGATTGTACATTTCGGGGGGAGAGAGGTGGCAGGAGCAATGTTTGTAACCCTAACAATATTTGTACCTCCATAATATGATGAAATAAAAATCATGTTCTAATAAAAAAAATTAAATCTCACATTTCTTATAAATCAGTAACACAAGGAAGAGAACAAAGCAAATAGGTAGCAATCAACATCATGGCCAGAACAGTATCTCATATGTCAGTATTAACATTGAATGTGAACTGCTTTAATGCCCCCTCCCCCAAAAAAGATATATTAACAGATGGGCTGAATGGATTAAAAAACACAACCCAATATATGCTATATCCAAGATACCCATTTAAATCACAAAGATTCTTGTAGACTCAAGGTAAAAGGGGAGAAAAAATATTACATGCAAATGGAAACCAAAAATGAGCAGGAGTAGCTTTTCTTATATCTGATTAAATAGACTTTAAATTAATAATGGTAACAAAAGAGAAATATGGTTATTATATAATGATAAAGTGATTAATTAAACAAGAAGATGTAATAATCCTAAATATATATACATTTAACACAGGAGTTCCCAGATTCATAAAGCAAATTCTTTTACATCTGAGGAAAGAAGTAACAACATCATATTAGCCTAGGACTTCAACACCACACTGAAAGAACTAGACAGATTATCAAGGCAGAAGAGCAACAAAGAAACACTGGACTTAAATAGAATTCTAGAACAAGTGGACCTAATAGACATTTACAGAACATTCTATGGAAAAACTGCAGACTACACATTCTTCTCATCAACACATGAGACATTCCCAGAGAGATCATATGTTAGGCCAAAAAAAGTCTTAGAAAATTTAGAAAAATTGAAATAATACCATGTATTTTCTCAGGCCACAGTGGAATAAAACTGGAGATCAATTCTAAGAGGAATTCTCAAAATTACAGAAATACATGATAGTAAAAGGTCATAAGCTTCCAAAATCTATGGGAAATAGTAAAAGCAGTGCAAAGGGGAAAATTCATAGTCTTAAAATGCTAACATCAAAAAGATATATATGGTCATGAAGTGGTGTAAAGGATATTGGAAACTAAGAATGCGGAGGCCCAGAGTGGGGTAAAGGACAAATCTTACCAATCAGGTACATTGTGTACTATTCTGGTGATGGACACACTAAAAGCCCTGACTTCAGCATTATACAATTCATCCATATAACAAGAACACTTGTGCCCTCTAATATTTTAAAATAAAAATTACAAAAATAGTTTCAATGAGCATTTTTAAATGTGTATCCAGTTGCACATAGGTTTTTGTAGGGTTTATTTATAAGAGATATACATAAGTAGGTATTGCCAAACTGCTTCCAAAGTGGTTGTATCAACTTAAAACTTCTAATAGCAGTCATTTCACATTGTTCCATATCATTACCAAGACTTACATTGTTAGTATTGTTGCGAATCTACTGTGTATTTGTTTATTGTATTTTAATTTGCATCATTTTTATTATTAATGAGGTTAAGAATGTCTTTGTATTTGAATTGGCCATTGTATACTATTTTTATTATTATTTGTAAAGTGCCTATGCAAGTCTCTTGACCATTATTCTACTGGGTTGTCTTTTTCATTGATTTATGAGTGTTTTTTTAAATAAAACTCCATGAATGACACCTTTGTTATTTATTTAATGAGATTATGTGTCCCATTTTGTGGCTTTTTTTTTTTTTTTTACTATTTTTTATGGAATCACTTTCACTGTATGGTTGGTGCTTTTTGTATTTTCTTTTAAAAACATCTTCCACATCCTGAGCTTATAAGTGTATTCACCTGTATTTCTTTGAAGAGCTTCATAGTTTTGTCTTTCACATTTAGTTTTAACTTTTTTTTAAGCCAAAACTTTTTAATGGTTTATTTTGCAAATATGCTTTTGAAATACTTAATTTTTCATTTTTATGAGGTTCATTAATCTTTGGACTCTCTAAAGATAAAACACATTGAAGGCATTTTCCAGGAGTATTTTATCAGCTTATGTAAGATAGAAAAAGTATGTCAGGAGCCTAATCTAGGACACTGTCTCATTTTAAGATTAAAAAAACCTCTCTTAATTCAAACATTGCTTACTCTTATTTTTTTATTTTTGATTGCATATGCTTTTTTATTCAAAGCAATTAAGTGGATGAAATAATGATAGTGGTTCAGTTTTTCTCAATGACCACATCAACCAAGATTTTAGGTTGTAAAGACATGGCATAGCTAAACAGAGTGAATTATTTTGCTCAGAAAATTATTATTTCAAGAAAAATTACTTTTTTAAACTAAGGGTTTAATTATTTACCTCC
The DNA here is from genome assembly GCF_040939455.1 of Microcebus murinus. NCBI lineage: Eukaryota > Metazoa > Chordata > Mammalia > Primates > Cheirogaleidae > Microcebus > Microcebus murinus. The sequence continues at coordinate 69,305,768 of NC_134107.1, read as the reverse complement.
TTATTTGGAGTTTGGGTAATTTCCAAATTAATCAGTGAATATTATAAAATAATATAAAGCAGGGTAATAGAAAAGACAATGGTAAGGTTTGCTATGGTTTGAATGATGGTGTTTCCTCCAAAATTCATGTTGAAACTTAGTCCCCAATACAACAGTATTAAGAGGTGTGGTATTTGGGAAGTGATTAAGTCATGAGGGCTCTTCCTTTATAGGATTAGCACCCTTGTTTGATTTTTTTTTTTTTTGAGACTGTCTTGCTCTGTTGTCAGGGCTAGAGTGCCATGGAGTCACCTTAGCTCACAGCAACCTCAAGCTCCTGGGCTCAAGTGATCTTCCTGCCTCAGCCTCCTAAGTAGCTGGAACTATAGGCATGCACCACCATGCCTGGCTAATTTTTTTAAAATATATTTTTCATTGTTCAGTTAATTTCTTTCCATTTTTTAGTAGAGATGGGGTCTCACTCTTGCTCAGGTTGGTCTCAAACTCCTGAGCTCAAACAATCCGCCCGCCTTGGCCTCCCAGAGTGCTAGGATTACGGGCATGAGCCACTGCACCCAGCCACAGATTAGCACCCTTGTAAAAGAGGTCAAGGTTGAAGGGGGGCACCCTCTTGTTCTTCTGTCCCCTTTGCCATGTGAGTTCACAGTGTTCCTCCCCTGCAGCAGTGAGGCATCTTGGAAACAGAAAGTAGGCCTCCAGTTCTGCTAGTGCCTTGATCTTAGACTTCTGAGCCTCCAGAACTATGTGAAAGAAATTTCTATTGTTTATGAATTACCCAGTCTGTGGTATTTCATTATAGCAGCACAAAGGTACTAACACAAGACTATTTTGGATGAGGTCAAAGAAGGCCTCTCTGAGGAGGTGACATTTAAAATATTTTTTTTTTTTTTGGCTTTTCAAAGAATTTCAATAGATTCAGGAGTTACCAGTGTTTTTTATTACAAGGATGAATTGTATAGTGGTGAAGTGGGGGCTTTTAGTGTACTTATCACCCAAATAGTGTACATTGTACCTTATAGATAATTTTTGATCCCTCACTCACTTCCTGCCTTCCCCTCTTCTTACTTTCCCATGTCCATTATGTCACTTTGTATGACCATATATTTTCACCATTTTGTGTCTACTTATAAGTGAGAACATGTGGCATTTATTTTTCTGTTCTTGAATTACTTCATTTAGGATAGTGGTCTTCAGTTCTATCCAAGTTGCTGTGATAGACATTTCATTCCTTTTTTATGACTGAGTTGTATTCCATGGTGTATATATACCACATTTTCTTTATCTACTCATAAATTGATGGGCATTTAGGTTGATTCTATATCTTGTGATTGGGAATTGTGCTACGATAAACTTTCAGGAGTAGGTGTCTTTTTGACAAAATTACTTATTTTCCTTTTTGTAGATACCCACTAGTGGCATTGCTGGGTCAAATGGTAGGTCTGCTTTCAGTTCTTTGAGGAATGTCCATACTCTTTTCCATAAAGATTGTGCTAATTTACATTCCCATTTTCACTGTATCTGTAAGTGTTCCCATTTTCACTGTATCCACATAAACATATATTGTTTTCTGACTTCTTAATAATGGCCAGTCTGATAGGGGTATGTTGTATCTTATTGTGAGTTTAATTTGTATTTCCTTGATAATTAGTGATGTTGAACATTTTTTCATGGTTTTTAGCCATTTGTATCTCTTCTTTTGAAAAATGTCTATTCATATCTCTTTCCCACTTTTTTGATGGGATTATTTGTTTTTTTTCTTATCGATTTTTTTGAGTTCCTTATATATTTGGGATATTAGTTCTTTGTCAGTTATTTAGTTTGTGAATATTTTCTCCCATTCTCTAGGTTATCTATTTACCCTTTTGATTATTGCTTTTGCCGGGAAGAAACTTTTTAGTTTGTGTATGGTGAGAGATAGGGATCCAGTATTATTCTTCTGCATATGGCTATCCAATTTTCTCAGCACCATTTATTAAATAGGACATTGTTTCCCCAGTATATTTTTTTTGTCTGCTTTGTCAAAAACCAGTTGGTTGGAAGTATTTGGTTCTATTTCTGGGATTTCGATTTTGTTCCTATTGATTTATGTGTCTACTTTTATACCAATAAAATGCTGTTTTGGTTACCATAGTGTTGCATATAATTTGAAGTCAGGTAATTCAGTGTCTCTAAATTTATTCTTTTTGTTTAGGATTCCTGTGGATATTTTGGCTCTTTTTTGTTTCCATATGAAATTTAGGATTGTTTTTCCTCCTTATGTGAAAAATGACATTAGTATTTTGATGAAAATTGCATTGAATATGTAAATTACTTTGGGCAGTACGGACATTTTAACAATATTGATTCTTTCAACCCATAAGCATGGGATGTTTTTCTATTTGTCTATGTCATCTATTATTTCTTACATCAGTGTTTTGTAGTCCTTGAAGAGATCTTTCATAAGGAGGTGACACTTAAGCAGAGACTTAGTGAAATGGGAAATAAGTCCTGTGAAGATCTTCAAAAGAGAATTCCAAGCAGAGGGAGCAGCAACTGCAAAGGCCACAGATGGAAATGAGCAAAGGCAATATACCTTGAGTAGAGTGCAGTTGTGAGTTTATTCTGTTTTAGTTATACCTAAAAATGTTTTCAAAGACAATTTTAAATCTGCTCATTTTAATCCAGTACACTTTACCTTTACATTGCCACTATACAGTCTTTCTCAGGTACTTTAACCAAGTCAGTATCCTGTTCGTAAACCTCCTACATACTAGTTTCTGGTCATTTTTCAATATCTTTGTTTATAGTTGACCTGCCTTTAGGAAAATTATTAACCATGGTTAGTTAAACAAATTCCTGTGTTTTTTTTTTTTTGACCTTGTTGTATGATACTTAGAATTATATCCTTGAGAAACCACTCCATCAAAAAAACCCATTTTCAGTTCTGAATATCTCACCTTGTGACTTGTAATTTAGGGCATGTATTTGGAACCACAATTTATTATTCCTTTTTGTGCCTTAACAATATGACATGTTTCTCCCTGTCAGCTGTCATTTGAGCCACTCATTGTACCCTTGGTCCAGCTGCTAAAAGAAGATGATTGTTTATCCATGTGAGGCACCTCCCTAAGGGCACTCAGTGAATTTTAATATGCCATGTAGCCTAAATTTTAAGTTAGACCATCACAAAATACCCCCCAAATTTTATGAAAATACATCTAGCTGCATTCATTTGACATAAAAAAGGCAAACATGCATTTTATTTTATTTATATATATTTATTTTCTGTACTTTTCTAAAAAGGAATTTGAAACAAAAAGCAAAACAAAAAATTAAAATATAAATAGACTATCAATATTAAAGGAAAATGGAAAATACAAATGAGTAGGGGTTACCTTAGTTGTGAGTACCTGATTTAATCATGAAAGTTTGCACTGGAGTATGTTTAGAACACCACGGTATGTCTAGACAGCTTCATCCATATTTGTGGTTCATTTTTGTAGTTATATATAAAAAATTTAGTTAAATAGTTTAAGCACATCAATAGCAATTAAAACACTTTTTTTTATTTTTTTTATTTTTTTATTTTTTGGCAGCTGAAGACTTGGTAAAAAACACTTTTTAATTGACAAATAACAATTATACATAATTGCTTTGAAATATATATGCATGGAATGGCTAACCTGAGCTAATTAACCTATGCATTACCTCACATACTTATCATTTTTTTAATACGAGAACTTAAAACCTACTCCTAGCAAATTTAAAAAATACAATACACTATTAATTATAGTCACCATGTTGTATAGTAAGTTTCTTGAACTTATTTCTCGTATCTAACTGAAATTTTGTATCCTTTGACCAACATCTACCCCTAATTCTGCCCTCCCCTCAGCCCTTGGTAACCACCATTCTATTCTCTGCTTCTGTCAGTTCCATTTTTTTTTAGATTCTGCCATCTTTTATAGTTTTTGGTGCACATATATTTCACCTCTTTGGTTAAATTTATTCCTAAGTTTTTTTTACAGCTATTATACATTTTTTAAAATTTCTTTTTTGGATAGTTTTTTGTTAGTGTATAGAAACACTACTAATTTTTGCATGTTGATTTTTGTATTCTGCAAGTTTACTGAATTTGTTTGTTAGTTCTAACAATTTTTTGTTGGAGTCTTTAGGGTCTGCTGTATATAAGATCATGTTTGTAAACAGAGACAATTTAAGTTTTTCCTTTTCAGTTTGGATGCCTTTTATTTATTTCTCTTGCCTAATTGACCTGGCTAGAATTTCCAGCACTGTATTGAATAGAAGTGATAAGAATGGACATCCTTGCCTTGTTTTGGATCTTAGAAAAAAAGCTTAAAGCTATTTACTGTTGAGTATGATGTTACTCATGGGTTTGTCACGTATAGACTTTATTGTGTTAAAGTCAAGGTACATTTCCTCTATACCAAATTTATTGTTAGTTTTTATTATGAAAGCATATGAAAATTTGTCAAATGTTTTTTCCATAGTATTGAAATGATCATGTGGTATTTGTCTTTTATTTTTTTGATATAGTGTATCACATTTATTAATTTACATGTTTTGACCCATTCTTGCATACTTGGAATGAATCCCACTTGATCATGGCAAATGATCCTTTTAATGTGCCATTGAATTTGGGTTGCTAGTATTTTGTTGAAAGATTTTTCATCTATGTTCATCACGGATGTTGGCCTGTAATTTTCTTTTCCTGTAGTGTCCTTGTCTGGCTTTGGTATCAGAGTAATTCTGGTTTCATAAAATAAATTTGGAAGTAGTCTCTGTTTAATTTTTTTAGAAGAGTTTGAGAAGGATTGGTATTAGTTCTTCTTTAAATGTTTGGTAGATTTCAGCACTAAAGTCATCTGATCCTGGTCTTTCTTTGATGGGGAACTTTTTATTACAGGTCGGATCTTCTTACTCATTGATCCATTTAGATTTTCTATTTATTCATGATTCTCTTTATTCATGATTCAGTCTTGTCAGGTTGTATGTTTCTAGGAATATTTCCATTTTGCTGGGTTATCCAATTTGTTGACATATAATTATTCATAGTAGTCACTTATAATCCTTCATATTTCTGTGGTATCAGTTGTAATGTCTCCTCTTTCATTTCTATTTTTTGAAAAATTTCTTAGTTCATTTTCCTCAAATGAACTCTTGAAATTTTTATGTATTTGTCTTTTCTTTTTCTTAGTCTAGCTTTTTAAAATTTGTTTATTTTTTTCAAAAAACCAATTTGGTTTCCTTGATCTTTTCTATTTTGGGCCTATTTCCTTTATTACTGCTCTGATCTTTATTATTTCCTTCCATCTGCTAACTTTTTTCTAGTTCCTTGAAGTGTCACAATATTTATTTGAGATCTTTCTTCTCTTTTGATGTGGGCATTGATTGCTATAAACTTCATTCTTTGAACTACTTTTGCGGCATTCCATAAGTGTTAGGATGTATTTCTATTTTTGTTTATGTCAAAATATGTTAAATTTCACTTTAAATTTCTTCCTTTTCCCTATTGGTTGTTCCAGAGCTTATTGTTTAATTTCCATGTATTTTTATATTTTCCAAAATTCCTTCTGTTATTATGCTTTTGTACCATTGTGGTCAGAAGAGATACTTTATATGATTTCAGTCTTCTTAAATTTGCTAAGACTTGTTTTGTATCCTAACATATGATATCTCATGGACAGAGATATGCATTTTAGAAGAATGTGTATTCTGTAGTTGTTGGATGGAATGTTCTGTATATATCTATTAGGTTCATTTAATATAAAATGTAGTTTACGTCTGATGTTTTCTTAGTGATTTTCTGTCTGGATAATCTGGTCTGCTGAAGGTGGGTATTGAAATCCCCTACTATTATTGTATTGTAATCTATCTCTCCCTTCAGATCTGTTAATATTTGCTTTATATATTTAGGTGCTATGATGTTGCATGCATATATATTTATAATCATTATATCCTCTTGGTGAATTGAACCCTTTATAATTGTATAATTACCTTCTTTGTCTTGTTTTTTAATTTTTTTGACTTAAAGTCTATTTCACCTGAGATAAGTATAGTTACTCCTGCTCTCTTTTGGTTTTTATTTGCATGGGATATCTTTCCATCCCTACATTTTCAGTCTATGTGTGTCCTTAAAAGTTAAGTAAATATCTTTTTGGCAGTGTATAGTTGCATCTTTTCTTTGGCTCAAGCAATCCTCCCTCCTCAGCCTCTCAAAGTCCTGGGATTACATGTGTGAGCCACTGTACCTTGCTGAGCTCATTTAATTCTATTAGGACAATTATATTCTATTGAAAATATCTATTGTCCCACTCAGCCCTGCCAGCTCCAAACTTCTCCAGGTCAGAGAAACTGTTTAAATATTTCTACCTGCCTTTAATGCATGCTAGGAACCTTGAGTACAGTAAATGAATAATAATTTTTTTTATTTTTTTTTAAATTTCATCATATTATGGAGGTACGAATATTGTTAGGGTTACAAGTATTGCTCCTGCCCCCTCCCTCCCCCCGAAATGTCCTATCCCCTGGTGGTGTGCATCGCACACGTTATGGAAACATACATCCCTTTCCTCCTCCCCACTCCTGCCTGCCCACCACATGCTAAAAAGTTTTTTTTTGGTTACATTGTATATCTTTGCCTCTCCCTAAGAAGGGTTACAGTTATGCCCTCCCCTCCAGAATGCTCATCCAATCCCTAAGATTGGGTCCCCCCCACTCCCGAATCTCTGGTGGGTATTGCCACCATTTGAAAACCGAAGTTTAAATCAGTCAGTACCAATTTGATGGCGAGTAGATGTGGAGCCCATTTTCCATGTCTTGTGTTGCCTCACTTTGGATAACAGGCTTAAGCTTAATCCAGGATAGCATAAATGGTGCTAGCTCACTGTCATTTCTTAGGATTGAGTAATATTCCATTGTGAGCATATGCCACATTTTAATTATCCACTCATGAATTGATGGGCACTTGGGTTGTTTCTATGATCGTGCAATAGTGAATTGTGCTGCTATAAACATTCCTGTGCAGATGTCTTTATAATAGAATGTCTTATGCTCTTTTGGGTAGATGCCTAACAATGCTATTGCAGGGTCAAATGGTATTTCTATTTCTAGCTGTTTGAGGTATCTCCAAATTCTTTTCCACAAAGTTTGCACTAATTTGCAGTCCCACCAGCAGTGTAGGAGTGTTCCTGTCTCTCCGCATCCTCTCCAGCATTTGTTGTTTTGGGATTTCTTGATATAGGCCATTCTTACTGGGGTTAGGTGGTATCTCACTGTGGTTTTGATTTGCATTTCTCTAATAATTAGAGAGGTTGAGCATTTCTTTATATGTTTGCATGCCAATATTCTGTCTTCTTTGGAGAAGTTTCTTTTCATTTCCGTCACCCATTTCTTGATGGGATTGTTTGATTTTTTCTTGTTAATTTTTTAAAGCTCTAGATAGATTCTTGTTATTAGGCCTTTATCAGAGGTGTAGAGAGCAAATGTTTTCTCCCACTCTGTGGGTTGTCTATTCGCTCTACTGATGGTTTCCTTGGCTGTGCAGAAACTTTTTAATTTGATCAGATCCCATTTGTTTATTTTTGATACTGCGGTGATTGCCTTGGGGGTCTTCCTCAAAAATCCTTTGCCTAGGCCAATGTCTGATAGGGTTTTCCCAACATCTTCTTCTAGGATTCTTAAGGTTTCATGTCTTAAGTTTAAGTCTGTTATCCATCTTGAGTGAATTTTTGTGAGAGGTGAGAGGTAGGGATCCTGATTTGCTCTTCTGCATGTAGCTAACCAGTTTTCCCAGCACCATTTGTTGAAGAGAGATTCTTTTCCCCAATGTATATTTTTGTCAGCTTTATCAAAGATTAGATTGCCATATACTGATGGTTTCATCTCTGGTATCTCAGATCTATTCCAGATATCTATGCTTCTGTTCTTGTGCCGTACCAGGCTGATTTAACTATTATTGCTTTATAGTACAGTTTGAAGTCAGGAAGACTGATGCTTCCCAGTTTGTTCTTTCTATTTAAGATTGCTTTGGTTATACGAGGTTTTTTCTGGTTCCATAGGAAGTGAAGAATTATTTTTTCTAGATCTGTAAAGAATGCTGATGGTATTTTCATGGGGATTGCATTGATTCTGTAGATCACTTTAGATAATATTGACGTTTTAACTATATTGATTCTACCAATCCATGAACAGGTAGATTTTTCCATCTGTTTAAATCTTCTGCAATTTCTTTTTTTAGTGTTTTGTAGTTCTCCTTATATAAATCTTTTATATCTTTCATTAAGAATACTCCTAGATATTTAATTTTCTTTGGGGCTATAGTAAAGGGTATTGTGTTTTTGATTTGAGTTTCTGCTTGATGGTTCTTGGCATATATGAATGCTTCTGATTTGTGTTTATTGATTTTATAACCTGACACTTTACCAAGTTTGGTTATCAAGTCTAGGAGTCTCTTGGAAGAGTCCATGGGGTTTTCTAGGTATAATATCATATCATCGGCGAAGAGCGAGAGTTTGATTTCATCTGCCCCCACTTGAATACCCTTAATACCCCTCTCCTGTCTAATTGCTATCGCTAGGACTTCGAGCACTATGTTAAATAGGAGAGGAGATAGTGGGCACCCCTGTCTAGTTCCGAATTGAAGGGGGAAGGATTTTAATTTTTCTCCATTTAGGATGATACTAGGAGTGGGTTTGTCATAGATGGATTTGATAAGTTTAAGGTATGAGCCATCTATGCATATTTTGTTAAGAGTTTTTATCATAAAGGTGTGTTGGACCTTGTCAAATGCTTTTTCTGCATCTATTGACAGAATCATATGGTCTTTGTTCTTGATTTTATTTATGAAGTGAATTGCATTTATAGACTTGTGTATGTTGAACCACCCTTGCAGCTCTGGAATAAAGCCCACCTGGTCATGGTGAATTATTTTTTTGATGTGCTGCTGAATCCTATTCACCAAAATTTTATTTAGGATTTTTGCATCTGTATTCATGAGGGATATTGGTCTGTAATTTTCTTTTTTTGTTGTGTCTTTTCCTGGCTTTGGTATCAAGGTGATATTGGCTTCGTAGAATGAGTTAGGAAGGATACCATCCTTCTCAATAGTGTGGAATAGTTTCTGTAGTATAGGTATGAGTTCATCTTTGTATGTTTTTGGTAGAACTCTGAAGTGTAGCCATCTGGCCCAGGACTTTTCCGTTTGGGCAGGTTCTTAATTACTGCTTCAATTTCTGAGCTTGAGATTGGTCTGTTTAGGAATTCTATTGCCTCCTGCGTGATCTTAGAGAGGTTGTATGAATCAAAGAATTTGTCCATTTCATCTTCGTTCTGTAGTTTTTGGGCACATAGTTTTTTATAATAGTCAAAAATAATGTTTTGTATTTCTTTGGTATCTGTTGTGATCTCTCCTTTTTCATATCTGCACCCAATACAGGAACAACCAATTACTTAAAGCAAACCTTATCTAATATAAACACCTTGTTACATAACACTACCATTGTAGCAGGGGACTTCAACACTCCATTGAACGATCTGGATAGATCCTCCAAACAGAAAATAAGCAAAGATATAATGGAGCTGAATAAAGCCCTTGATCAAAAAGGTCTGACAGATCTCTATAGAGCATTCCACCCAAACAAACTTGAATTTACATTCTTTTCAGCATCCCATGGGTCCTACTCCAAAATTGATCACATCCTAGGCTGCAAATCAGATCTCAAAAAATTCAAGAAAATAGAAATTATACCTTGTATCTTCTCTGACCATAATGGTATAAAATTACAGTTCAATTCCTATAGAAACACTCAACCCCTCACAAAACCATGGAAACTAAACAATCTATTATTGAAAAATTATTGGGTAAAGGAAGAAATTCAGAGGGAAATCGAGAATTTCTTCGAACAAAATGATAACGGTGATACCTCTTACCAAAACCTGTGGGATACAGCAAAAGCTTACCTGAGAGGAAAATTAATAGCAATTAATGCTCACATCTAAAAAACAGAAAGCTTAGATACTGACAACCTAATGAATAAGCTCAAGGAATTGGAAAAAGAAGAGCAAACAATTTCCAGTCCTAATAGAAGAAAAGAAATAACAAAGATCAAAGCAGAATTGAATCAAATGGAGAACAAAAGATCTATACTAAACATCAACAAAACCAGAAGCTGGTTTTTTGAAAAGATAAACAAAATCGATGGCCCTCTTGCTAGATTGACAAGGACCCAGAGGGAAAGGACTGTAATAAACTCAATAAGAAATGAAAAAGGAGAGATCACAACAGATACCAAAGAAATATTTTTGAAGGAACAATATAAACACTATAAATTATTAAATTAGTGCTCGAGGGAGGGTCAAGAATACTTTCTATTGTCCTTATGATGTAATCCTGTCAAGGCTCATTGAGATAGTTTGAAATATCTCCCATATTACTCTTTTTTGGCATTCTAATAGTGTTAAATGACATAAATAACATAATTTGGATCTTTTCTGATAGCATAAAGGTCACTCTGTTAAAATGATATGTTTTAGGTAGAGGCTATCAGCCCTGGTTATCCAAACAGCAGGGATGTTGCTAAATGAATACAATTATACAATGGCCTATTTCTATAGCCTCTTTCTAAGAAAAAAGCAAAACCAAAAAAAACTTTAAAACAATAATCCTTCCCCAAAGATTGTATAGTAACTTAACATATATAGCTCAGAAACACTACCCAAAGAAAGAATTGGGGGCAAAGACCAGATTAGTATTAATAAATGTAGACATATGTAGGGTCAGAATCATCAACCTCACTGTCTTCCACCTTCACTGGAAGGCCTTCAGGGACAATAACAACATGGCCTCTTCTGGAATACTTCCTGAAGGACCTGCCTGAGGCTGTTTTACAGTTAACTTTTTTTTTAATAAGTAGAAGGGGAACACTCTAAAATAATGATAAAAAGCATAGTATAATAGCCTACTCTTATGACCTCATTTGCCTTAAATACTTCCTTAGAGGTCCCATATCCAAATATAGTCACACTGAGGTTACAGCTTCAACATATGAATTTTGGGAGGAACCAAACATTCAGTCCACAACAGGAAGTTTACCTCATGTTGGACTGATATCTCCTCTTGGCAGTTTCTATCACCTTTCTGTTGCTGAGTATGGCCTGGAGAAGTGAAGTTAATGGAGATAGTAGAGATGAAAACCAGAGAATATTTTCTGTGGCCTAAGTAAACACATTAAAACTGCTAAAAAAAAAATGGTTGAGTTTCTCCCATCACCGGCCTCTTAAGTCCTAGGTACTCAAGGACTTCTCTCATTCTTACAGTATTGCTATGGTCTGTACTCCAATGATGGCAGCATAGTCAGACTCAAGTATAATAGAGATCACCCAGGAAACTGCTAAACTATTTTTTTGCCCAAATGTCAGTTTTCTTTTCTTCTCTTTCCTTGTAAAACTAAGTTTTGTCACAATTATCAATACACCTGAAAGAAGAGAAAAGTCTCTTTTCCCCATCAACTATATTCTTTTCTCTCTTCTATTCATTTTGGCAAGCGTCCTGACATATTCAAAAGGAGAATATAATAAACGTGAGGCTGAAAAAAGAAACTAAGGAAAATGGCAGGAAGGAAGTTTTACATTAAGTAGGAAGAAATGACCTTTATATGTGTGTGTGTGTATGTATGTATATATTTGTGTGTGTGTATATATGTATATATGTATGTGTGTGTATATATATATTTTTTTTCTGTAGTTTTTCTGTCTTTATATATGCTGGGCTCCCTAGTGTGTATAACTTCCATAGGAACCCAAGTTCAATTAAAATGATTGCTGTTTCTATATGAATAGTATGGTTTAGGAATAGAAGCTTTTTAAAAGAAAAATACATTTGAAGTGATTTTTTTAAAACTTAATCTTTATTTTTTGGTGAAGGCCAACAAATAAGCACCACTAAAAATCAAAACAAAACAACAAAATAGTTAAAATGCAAAACAAATAAAACTACAAAACCACAACCCCCATCCCAAATAAGAACATCATCAACAACAGCATCACCAATAGACAATAAACATCACAAATAAACATAGATTACAAAACATCTAATTATGATCTTAGCTTTTAGAAGCAGGAACTTAGAAGAAGCTATAGAGACTAGGGAACTGGAGCTTCTCTTTGAGATCCTACAATGGAGAACAGTTGTGAAGAAATTGGACTAGAGTAAAGGAAAATTGACTAAAATATTAATTAGTGAGGCGTGATTATGTAGGGTAAGAAATTTGGGTTATTCAACATGCAAAGGCCTAGAGTGAATTTATAGATTATAAAAGAAATTCAAACCAGCTGTCTTTAATTTATATTACAGAACAACATAAAAATAAAAAAAAACTTAATAAGTAAAAAATTCCAAATGTATCAGGTCCTTACTGTGTGCTAGGTACTGTGTTAGGCACCATAAACAAATTATCTACTTTAATCATCACAATAATTCTATGAGATAGATATTTTTGCTACCCTTTGTGGAAATTTGAGTTTGAGAGAAGTTAATAAGCTTATGGAAAGCTACAAATGTAGGCATACTATTGAGATACTGTGGATTCGATTCCAGACCAGCAAAATAAAGCCAATATTGAAATAAAGTGAGTAACACATTTTTTGTTTTTTTTAATAATGTAGTCTATTAACTGTGCGATAGCATTATGTCCAAAAAAAATCTCCCAATATGCATGCCTTAGTTAAAAATACTTCATTGCTAAAAAATACTTAATAATCATCTGAGCCTTCAGCAAATCATAAGTTTTTTGCTAGTGGAGGGTCTTGCCTTGATGTTGATGGCCGCTGGTGGTTGTTGAAGGCTGGGGTGTGGTTGCAGTTTCTTAAAATAAAACAAAAATGAAGTTTGCTACATTAATTGACTCTTTGTTTCATGAAAGATTTCTCTATTGCATGCAATGCTGTTTGATAGCATTTTACCCACAGTACAACCTGTTTCAAAAATGGAGTCAGTCTTCTCAAACCGTGCTGCTCATTTATCAACTAAGTTTATGTATTATTCTAAACACTTTGTTGTCATTTCAACAATGTTCACAGCATCTTCACTAGGAGTAGGTTTTATATTATGAAACCACTTTCTTTTCTCATCCATAAGAAGCAACTTCTCATCTGTTAACGTTTATCATGAGATTGTAGCAATTCAATCACATCTTCAGGTTCTGCTTCTAATTCTAGTTGTCTTATTATTTGTACCCAAAATGCAGTTACTATTTGCACTGAAGTTATGAACCATTCAAAGTTAGCCATGAAGGTTGGAATCAACTTCTTCCAAACTTTTGTTAATGTTGATATTTTGACCTTCTCCCCTGAATCATGAGTGTTCTTAATGGCATCTAGAATGGCAAATCCTTTCCAAGTTTTCAGTTTGTTTTGCTGAGATTCCCTCAGAGGAATCACTATCTATAATAGTGTTAGCATTACAAAATGTGTTTCTTGAATAATAAGATTTGAAAGTTGAAATTATTCTTTCATCTGTGGGCTGCAGAATGAATGTTGTGTTAGCAGGCATGGAAACAACATTAATTTCCCTATATATCTCTATCAGGACTCCTGGGTGACTAGGCACATTGTCAATGAGGAGTAATATTTTGAAAAGAATCTTTTTTTTTCTGAGCATGGTGGGCTTAAAATAGTCAGTAAACTATGCTGTAAGCAGAGATGCTGTTATCCAGGTTTTGCTGTTCCACTTATAGAGCACAGGCAGAGCACAATTCTTAAGGGCCCTATAATTTTTGAAATGATAAATGAGTATTGGCTTCAATGTAAAGTCAGTATCTGTATTAGCCCCTAAGAAGAGAATCAGCCTGTCCTTTGAAATTTGGAGGCCAGGCATTGACTTCTCCCCTCTAGCTATGAAAGTCTTAGATGGTGTCTTCTAATGTAAAAGCTCTCTAAATTGAAACTCTGTTGTTTAATTTAGTTAACTTCATCAATTATCTTAGCTAGATCTTCTGGATAACTTGCCATAGCTTCTCCATCAGCACTTGTTGCTTCACCTTGTACTTTTACATTATAGAGATAGCCTTAAACCTTGCGAATTAACATCTGCTAGTTTCCAACTTTTCTTCTACAGCTTCCTCACCTCTCAGCCTTCCTAGAATTTAAGAGGTTTAGTCCTTAGTCTGGATTAGGCTTTGGCTTGAGAGAATGTTGTGGCTGATTTGATCTCCTATGTAGACCACTAAAACTTTCTTTATACCGCTAGTAAGGCTGTTTTACTTTCTTATCATTCATGTGTTACTGGAATAGCCCTTTTAATTTTCTTTTCATTTATATCTTGGCTAACCGGCACAAGAGGTAGCTTAAGACCTGTCTTGGCTTTGAACATGCCTTTCTCATTACCCTTAATTATTTCTAGGTTTTGAGAGTGAGAATTTCTAGCTTTTGAGAGTGAGAAATGTGTGACCTTTCACATGAACACTTAGAGGCCATTGTAGAGTTATTAATTGGCCTAATTTCAATACTATTGTTTTTCAGGGAATGGGGGGACCAAGAAGAGGATGACAGTTGTGGAAATAGCTGGTCACTGCAACCATCAGAACACATGCAACATTTATCAATTAATTTTACTTTCTTATGTGAACATGGTTTGTGGTACCCCAAAACAGTTACAACAGCAACATCAAAGTTCACTAGTCACAGATCATTATAACAGATAAAATAATTATGAAAAGTTTGAAATATTTGGAGAATTATCAAAATATGACATAGTGAGCACATGCTGTTGTAAAAATGGAATGAATATACCTGCTTGACACAGGGTTGCCACAAATCTTCAATTTGTAAAAAATAAATATCTTCAAAGTGAAATAAAGTGAAGTGTGTTAAAAGAAAGTATACCTGTAGCAGCAAATAGTGGAACCAGGATCAGGATCAGAAGTATGTAAAGAATGAGAGGAAGGATTTTCCAGGCAGAAGAAACAGAAAGTGTTAAGGCTTCAAGGTCAAATGAAATTTGGTGTGTTTGTAGATTTGAAATAAAGCCAGTGTGGTTGGTGTTTAATAATGAGCATGATGAACTAATCAGGACTAGATAAGTGAGACCTTTTTTAATGCCAAGTAAAGACATTTTTTTTTAATCTTAAGGGTTATTAAAAAGCTTTTAAGCAGAACAGTGGTATGAGCCAGTTTAATATTTTAAAATCACTGTAGCTGCTATGGATTGGGAATGAGGAGGGTAGTTAGTAGTTACTGAGTGAATAGTGAAATCAGTTATAATTGTTGCAGTCATATGGATAAGAGACAATGGTGACTTGGTCTGGTGGTGGAGATGGAGATAAATGGATATATTTAAGATATGTATTTTTAAGTAGTATTTATGAAATTTCATGATGGTTTGGATGTGGGTTAGTGGTAGAAAGGTTGAAAAGTTATCAAGGATAACCAGTAGACTTTTGGCAAGAATAACTAAGTTAATGGATGTGTCATTTGTAGATATTGGTTAGATTGGAAAATAAGGTCTGAGATGCCTGTGAGAGGTACAGGTAGAGATATCATGTAGGTAGTTGAATATATAGATTTGGAACTGAAAAGATAATTTTGAGTTGGTTATATACATTTGGGAGTTTTGGGAATATAAATAATATTTAAAGCCATGTAATTGGTCAAGATTTCCTAGAAAGAGAATGTACAATGATGTGAGGATTAGAAACAAGCTTTGAGCTATACCAATTTTTAGAAATATGGAGGAATAGCAGGTAAATGAGTCACAAAAAGAAAAGCCAGAAGAGTAAGAGGAAAATAAAGAGATTATGAAGTTATGGAGGCCAAGGAAAGAAAAAAAGGAAAGAGAATTCAATTCCATTGAAAACTTCTGAGAGACCAAATATAATGAGACTCACTAGAAAATTGTACATACATTTGATTCTTGTAAGCTAGTTTCAATTTAGTTATGGAACCGAAAGCCATATTGTAATATATTGAAGAGTGAATTGACAGTTCCAAAATGGAAGCATAGAAGCAAGCTGGCTTCACTCTCCCCAATAGACAAAGAAAAACAAACATCTGGCACTGAGATTAACACAAGAAATAGCCCAGAACTCAAGTATGAGGATGAGCAGTTCTGAGGGCCACAGAGAAGTGAAAAAATTTCAAGTACACAGTATGAGAACTGGACTTTTATATCCATCATGCCCCTCCCCCCAATCTACCCAGCACCAAGTGTGTCAAAAATTCTTCTCCCAACTCATGGTTTCTACACTGGAAAAAATTATATTAAGGTGGAAAACCAGCTTCCCCAACATCTTGGCTTCTTTGGCAGGAAACCTGTCACTGACTCAACCCAAGGGAAGCATTAGAAGTGCCTGGAAGGAGAAATATCCTTCTCTGAGACAAAAGGAGGAGACAGAAATACCATCCTGAGCACTGGAAACTCTGCTCTGTATCTTGGCCAAAGGAGACACCAGATCAGAGTGGCTGTTCAGCAGCACCATACTGTAGGAGGTTTTTCCCCCCCATAGGTTCTCTGGGCACCTAGCCAGCTTTCTTACAGTGCTGAGATATTCCCTTTAGGACCTCCCTCATTTAGGAAGGGCAGCACTCTGGTGGTTTACTAGGACCAAAGCAAACCTATGCTTAATGAGCCATCTATTGCCATAAAAGGAGGCAATAACCTACTAGAAAAAGGGAAAAGTAATCAGCAGATAAATTACAAGAAGTCTCTAACAAAACATATGCAATTAAAACCCAAACAAGCCACTGGAATGAATAACTGATCTTTCAATGCAGTGACACAGGCTTACATCCATAAGACACAACAACAAACAGGGAACCATGACCTCCTCAAATGGACAAAGGAATGAATCAGTGACTGACCCTAACAAGAGGGTGACATATGAACTCTCTCATCAAGAATTCAAAATATCAATTTTAATAAAACTCAGTTATCACCAAGATAACACAGAAAAGCAATTCAGAAATTTATCAGAGAAATTTAACAAAGGGATTAAAATAATAAAAAAACTACAAATCTTGTAAATGATATGTAGATTTGCTGAACTAAAAGATTCATTTGTGACTTTCAATAGCAGAGTGGATCAAACAAAGCAAAGAATCAGTGAGCTTGAAGATAGGCTAATTAAAATTATACAGTCAGAGGAGAAAAAAGAATAAAAAGGAGCAAAGATAAACACATAGAAATTTACTTCAAAGGACCAAATTTAAGAATTATTGATATTCAAGAAGGATTTGAGCAAGAATAAGGGGTAGACAGCTTATTGAAAGAAATAATAATAGAAAACTTTTCAAAACTTGAGAAAGAGATAAATATACCAGTGCAGGAAGGTCAGAGAACACCAATCAGATTTGACTCACATAAGATTACCTCAAGGGATAATTATCAGACTCTCAAAGGTCAAGGACAAAGAGAAGATCCTAAAAGCAGCAAGAGAAAAGAAGCAAATAATGTATAAAGGAGCTCCAATTAGTCTGGTAACAGACTTCTCAGTGGAAATCACACTGGCCAGGAGGAAGTGGGATGATATTTTCAAAGTAATGAAAGAAAAGAAACACTACTATCCAAGAATACTGTATCTAGCAAAGCTATCATTTAAATATAAAGGAGAGATAAAGTCTTTCCCAAACACACAAAAGATGAGAGAATTCACCACTAACAGACCAGTCTTACAAGAAATGCTAAGTGGAGTTCTTCAATCTGAAAGAAAAAACACTAATATGCAAAAAGAAAAAAAGTTAAGTATAAAACCCATTGGTAAAATTAAATACATGTCAAACCTAGAATACTCCAATACTGTAATTGTAGTTTACAGTCCACTTAGAACTGCGGTATGTAGCCCTAAAGATAAATCTATCAAAAACAATAATAGCTAAATCAATCTGTTAAGAGATAGGCAATACGAAATATGTAACTTGAGACAACATAAAGTCAAAATATAGGAGGGATGGAGTAAAAGTATAGAATTTTTTTTCATATTTTAAATTTCTATTTCTTTCATTCTTTGTGATCTAGGATAAGTTGTCATCTCTTTAAAATAATTTGTTATATCTGTAAGAATTCTTATAAATCTTGTGATGCAAAAGCTTATAATGC
The DNA here is from genome assembly GCF_040939455.1 of Microcebus murinus. NCBI lineage: Eukaryota > Metazoa > Chordata > Mammalia > Primates > Cheirogaleidae > Microcebus > Microcebus murinus. Next base: position 69,287,680 of record NC_134107.1, on the reverse strand, counting down.
AAAAGCTTATAATAGATTCACACAAAATAAGGAACAATGAATTAAATCATACTGCCAGACAAAATAACCACGAAGGAAGACAGTAAAAAAGAAAGACAAGAAGAGAGGACTTACAAAACAACCAGGCAACAAGAAACAAAAAGCCAGTAGTAAGTCCTTACTTAGCAATAATAACACTGAATGTAAATGGAATCAATTCTCCAATCAAAAGACATAGAGTGGCTGAATGGATAAAGAAACAAGACCTATTTATATGCTACCTACAAGAAACCCACTTCCAAATTGGAAAGGAAGAAGTCAAATTAATTTTGATCACAGATGACATAATCTTATGTTTAGAAAATCCCAAAGACTCTACCAAAAAACTGTTAGAACTGATCAATGAATTCAGTAAAGTTGCAGGATACAAATTCAGTATACAAAAATTAATAGTCTACATATGCACCAACAGTGAACAATCTGAAAAAGAAATCAAGAAAACAATCCCATATATAATAGCAATGAAGAATAAAAAAATTTAGTAATCAATTTAACCAAAGGAGTGAGATATCTATACAAGGAAAACTAAAACACTGATGAAAGAAATTAAACAGGACACAAAAAATGGAAAGATATTCCACACTTAAGGATTGGAAGAATTAATAGTGTTAAAATGACAATACTACCCAAAACAATTTATAGATTCAATGTAATCCCTATCAAAATACAAGTAACATTTTTTTTACAGAAATAGAAAAACAATTCTAAAATTCATATGGAACTGCAAAAGACCCTGGATAGCCAAAGAAATCTTGAGCAAAAGAATAGAGCTGGTAGCCTCATGCCACCTGACTTTAAAATATACATGGCCAGCAAACATATAATAAAGTCCTCAAAATTGCTAATCATCAGGGATGTAAATCAAAACCATAATGAGATATCACTTAACTCCAGTGAGAATGGCTTTTATCAAAAAGTTCCAAAACAACAAATACTCACATGGGTATGGATAGATAGGAACACTCTTACACTGCTGGTGAGACTGCAAATTAGCACAACCTCTATGGGAAGTAATATGGAGATATCTTAAAAAACTAAAAACTAGGCACCTACCCAATGGGAAAAAAAGTCATTTTATAATAAAGACAGCTGCACTTAAATGTTTGTGGTAGCACAATTCATAATTGCAAAGATGTGGAAACAATCCAAGTGCCATCAATACATGAGTGGATTAATAAAATGTGGTATATGTATACCATGCAGTACTAACCATAAAAAACAATGGTGAACTAGCACCTCTTGTATTATACTGGTTTGAGCTACAGCCCATTCTTTGAAGTGAAGTATCATAAGAATGGAAAAACAAGCACCACATGTAATCACCATCAAATTGGTACTAACTGATCAATACTTAGGTGCACACATGAAAGTAATGTTCATTGGGTGCCAGGGAGGTGAGCGGGATTGGTAAATTCTTTTTTTTTTTTTTTTTTTTTTGAGACAGAGTCTCACTTTTGTTGCCCTGGCTAGAGTGAGTGCTGTGGCATCAGCCTAGTTCACAGCAACCTCAAACTCCTGGGCTCAAGCGATCCTCCTGCCTCAGCCTCCCAAGTAGCTGGGACTACAGGCATGCACCACCATGCCCGGCTAATTTTTTGTATATATATATTTTTTAGTTGGTCAATTAATTTCTTTCTATTTTTAGTAGAGACGGGGTCTCGCTCAGGATGGTTTCGAACTCCCAACTTCGAGCAATCCGGCTGCCTCGGCCTCCCAGAGTGCTAGGATTACAGGCGTGAGCCACTAAATCCTTAACTAATGAGTGTGGAGCACACTGTCTAGGGAATCGGCATACTTATTGCTCTGGCTTGGGTGATGCAAAGGCAATATATGTAATCAAAATGTTTGTACCCCTATAATAGTCTGAAATTTAAAAAAAAATATATATATATATATACACTACAAAGTAACCAAATCAGCATGGTACTGACATAAAAACAGACACATAGACAAATGACATAGAATGAGAACCCAGATATAAATCCATGCATTTACAGCAAACTCATTTTTGACAAAGGTGCCAAGAATATACAATGGGGAAAGGACAGTCAAAAATCAAATACAAAAATGAAATAAAAATGGATTAAAGATTTAAATCTAATTTCTGATACTATAAAACTACTAGAGGAAAACATAGGGGAAACACTTCATGACATTAGTCTAGACAAAATTTTTTTATTTGAGACCTCAGAAGCACAGACAACCAAAACAAAAATAGACAAATGGAATTACATGAAGGTGAAGAACTTCTGTAGAGCAAAGAAAACAATCAACAAAGTGAAGAGACAACTCACAGAATGGGAGAAGATACTTGCAAACTATTTGTCTGACAAGGGATTGATGACCAGAATATACAAGCAGCTTAAATAATTCAATAGCAAAGAAAAAAATCCAACTTAAAAATAGATGAAAGATCTGAATATACAGTTTTCAAAAGAAGATTTAAAAATGGCCAGCAGGTGTAGGAAAAAATGCTCAACATCACTAATCATCAGAGAAATGCAAATCAAAACTACAGTGAGATATCATCTCATCTCAGTTAAAATGGCTTTTATCAATAAGATGAAATAGTTGATGCTGGTGAGGATATGGAGAAAAGGAAACCCTCTACACGGTGAGTGGGAATGTAAATTATTACAGCCACTATAGAAAATAGTATGTAGGTTCATAAACTCAAAATATTGAAAATAGAACTACCATATATTTCAGCAATTTCACTACTGGATATGTATCTGAAAGAAAGGAAATCGAATATATTGAAAAGATATCTGTACTTTCATATTTACTGCAGCACTATTCACAATAGCCAAAATATGCCCATGAGTGGATGAATGGATAAAGGAAATGTATCTATATCTATATCTATCTATCTATCTGCATAGTAGAATATTATTAAGCCATAAAAAAGAATAAAGTCTTGTCATTTGCAGCAACATGGATTGAACTGGAGGTCATTATGTTAAATGAAATAAGCCAAGCATAGAAAGACAAATATGCATGTTCTCACTCATATGTAGGAGCTAAAAAAGTGGATCTCATGAAGATAGAGAGTAGACTGGTAGTTACCGGAGGCCAGGAAGGTTAACAGGGAGGGAAGAATTAAGAGAGTTTGATTGAATTAAGACCTGGTGTTTGATAGATCAACAGAGTGACTATATTTTATGATAATCTATTGTATATTTCAAAATAACTAGAAAAGAATGATTTTAATGTATTTAGTATAAAGAAATGACAAATATTTAAGATTATGGACATCCCAATTACACTGATTTGATCTTTATAAATAATATGAGTATATTAAGTTATCACATTTACCACCAGATATGTAAATCTATTATGTATCAATAAAAAATTTACAACAGTGAATTAAATTCCATTATCAGAAAAATTACATATAAGATGTCCTGAAAAAACCCCTAATGTAAGACACCTAAAAATACTTGGTAGAATAGCAACAACAATTTTAATTTCCTAAGTGAGCTCATAAGTAAGTAAGGAAAATCCCTGAGGGCCAGAAAAGAAAACAAATTGGAAACAGTGTCAGTAGGTGGTTGCTGATATCATTGCTGTCCAGAAGGCATTTGCTGATTACGGTAATCCTGTTTTAATGGCCACAACAGTGCAAGATAAAAAGCTCTGTATCCACACAGGTAGGAAGGTATTTCTTAGAACCCACATAAAGCCATTGTTTTAACTCTATGATTAATAAAAGGATAGAGGTGAAATAAATATATCTCCTTGTCAAATAAAGAAGATAACAAGGCAACTTGGTACCAAGGTATTGTGGCCCAGGCTCTGAGTAGAGAACAAAAGAAATATCTGCTTTTGAAAATTGATAACCATAAGGGCCTGTCTCATATAAGTTTCAAGCTAAAATTTATGTCATTTTTGTGGTCTGAGCAATCTAGAGCTCAGAAAAAACTTTTAAGTACTTCTAGTTTGATAGCACTCTTGGGAAATTGACAGAAACAAATGCAGATCATCTTTCACTGAATGTAGCTTGATCCCAGGCTTCATAGAGTTCCCTCAATAAAAACTTTATTAAAACATGAATTGAGAAACCAGACTACAAAATACATAAGAAATAAGTCACCATAAATGAAATTCAGCAGAAAGTATTCCTGAACACTTCAGATAATGTGTAAAATGTTTACCTTTTTCTTTCTTGAAATTTAGACTTTGAGACAGCAAAATGTGTAAATAAAGGATGGATTCTCTAAGAACAAACCAAGATACAATTAAAAAGAGGCAGATTTATGAAATAAAAATATAAAATAGAACTTCTAAAAATGAAAATTACAGTGATGAAATAAAAAGGTTGATGATTTAAACAAAGACTAAAGAAAACTTAAAATTAATGAAATAAAAGATGTATTAATAGTTAACAGAAATTATCCAGAGAGACAAAGAGAGGAAAAACCTGAAAGAGAAGATAAGAGACATGAAAGTTAGAATGAGAAGGTCTGACATACCTTATTGGAGTTCCAGAAAAGGCTAGAATTAATATGGCAAAAGCAAGTTGTAAGTCCTATATGAAATTTATCCAGAATTGATGAAAGCCATAATTCCCTATTTCAGGAAGCATGGAAAATTCCAACCAAGTGAAATAAATATATTAGAAAAGAAGAAAGAATGGAATTTAATGAGCCAAGTATTCAATGTAAGGAGTTAGAAAAAGGATAGAATAAACTCAATAAAATTGAAAAAATCAGATAATAAACTAGAGAAGATATTGACCAAGGAAACAAACACAGAGGAAAGAGACTCTATAATGACTATTTTCTCTGATAAAATTAAGGTAAATAGCTTCTGGCATATTTGATTTAAAAAGAGAGAGAGAGCATCAGAGAGAAGCACAGCTTAAGCACAATTAGGAATGAAATATAGAACTACTTTAAATGTATGTGTTTTATAGGCTCAAAGGAAAGCAAGGAGCAAGGCTGTGTATAAATGGTTTAGTGTGGATGTGGAAATGGATCTATGGTCCTGTTTCCTTGGAAGCGATAAAGTTAAGATAGATTTAGAATATTGTGTCCTCAAATCCTTATCTGAAGCTATTTGGGTCCTAAATAGAGGTTGCTTCTCTCTGTCAAAGTGACTTAGAATCTCCAGGCAAGAGTGAGATATTTTATTCTTATTGATATAATTTCAGAAGCAATGTCACTGGTTGTCTATGATTTTATGAACATAGTTTCTCGTAAGAAAGTATTACAGTAGTCACTCAAAGGAAGAGGGTTATTATGACACTTTACAGCTGCAACATGTCCTTGGAGAAATATTGTTTCCTGCTAATTTTGCAGCTGGCTTTATCTGTGCCTATTCTCCCAGTCTGATAAATGACAAGGCAGATTTTTAGTATCTGAGTTCATTTTTACTTTCTCACCCAAATTTGGTCTCAGGGTCTCTGCTCATCATATGAAAATTTAAGGAGAATTGAGGAAATTCAATAGGACTGAGTATAGTGTTTTTGAAAAGGAATAGTTTCCAGGAATTAGTAAATTTAATGTTGTCCCTTAGCAATAATCTAGTTTAGATTAGAAATTGATATCTTTTACTTAAAAAGGAAGGGATCCTTTAAAAAAACAAAGCCTCAGGTTACATTGTAAGGAATTGGTTTTAGAGTCAGCAGGCATGTGTGGCTTTGGGCAATTTGTTTAATAGCTCTGTGCTTTAAATCCCTCATCTGTAGATTAGAGTCAATATAGACATTCCATAGAGTTATGTAAGGATAATGTATGGAAATCATCTGTGGTTTCTTCCATTAATGTATATATATTTCCTTTTTTTTATTTCAGCATATTATGGGGGTACAGATTTTAAGGTTTCAATAAATGCCCCTTCCCTCCATCCCCACATAAATCTGAGTTTCCAGCATGACCATCCCCCAGATGGTACACATCTCACTCATTATGTATGTATATACCCGCCCCACTCCCCCCTGCCCAATACCCTATTACTGTAGTACCTATGTGTCCACTTAGGTGCTACTCAGTTAATACCAGTTTGCTGGTGAGTATATGTGGTGTTTGCTTTTCCATTCTTGGGAAACTTCACTTAGTAGTATGGGTTCCAGCTCTAACCAGGAAAATATAAGATGTGCTATATCACCATTGTTTCTTAGAGCCGAATAGTACTCCATTGTATACATCTACCACATTTTATTAATCCATTCTTGGATTGATGGGCACTTGGGCTAATTCCACAGCCTTGCAATTATGAATTGTGCTGCTATAAACATTCGAGTGCAGGTGTCTTTTTCGTAGAGTGTCATTGGATCTTTTGAGTAGATGCCCAGCAATGGGATTGCTGGATCAAATGGTAGATTCACTTGTATTGCTTTAAGGTATCTCCATATTGCTTTCCACAGAGGTTGAACTAGTTTGCAGTCCCACCAGCAGTGTAGGAGTGTTCCTCTCTCTCCGCAACCACACCAGCATTTGTTATTTGGAGACTTTTTGATAAAGGCCATTCTCACTGGAGTTAAGTGATATCTCATTGTGGTTTTGATTTGCATTTCCCTGATGATTAGAGATGTTGAGCATTTTTTCATGTTTGTTGGCCATTCTTCTGTCTTCTTTAGAAAAGTTTCTGTTCAAGTCCTTTGCCCACTTTTCAATAGGGTTATTTGATTTTTTCTTGCTGATTTTCGTGAGTTCTAAGTATATTCTAGTTATCAGCCCCTTATCGGATGCGTAGGATGCAAAAATTTTCTCCCATTCTGTAGGTTGTTTACTTTCATGACTGTTTCTTTGGCTGTATAGAAGCTTTTTAGTTTGATCATGTGCCATTTATTTATTTTTGTTGCTGCTGTGATTGGCTTTGGGGACTTCTTCATAAACTCTTTGCCTAGGTCAATGTCTAGGAGAGTGTTTCCAACTTTTTCCTCTAGAATTCTAATAGTTTCATACCTTAGGTTTAAGTCTGTTATCCAGTGTGAGTTGATTTTTGTGAGAGGTGAAAGGTGTGGGTCCTGTTTTAGCCTTCTACAGGTGGCTATCCAGTTTTTCCAGCACCATTTATTGAAAAGGGATTCTTTTCCCCAGCGAACGTTTTGGTCTGCTTTGTAAAAGATTAGATGGCCATATAAGGATGGTTTTATATCAGGATTCTCAGATTTGTTCCACTGGTCAATATTCCTATTTTTGTGCCAATACCATATTGATTTAATTACTACAGCTTTGTAGTACAGTTTGATATCTGGCATATTAATACCTCCCATTTTGTTTTTGTTGCCTAGAATTGCTCTTGATATTCGGGGTCTTCTTTGGTTCCATACGAAGCGTAAACTTATTTTTTCTATATCTGTGAAGAATGCTGATGGAATTTTCATAGGTATTGCATTGAATCTGTAGATCAGTTTGGGTAGTATAGACATTTTAATGATGTTGAGTCTGCCAATCCACGAGCCTGGTATGGATTTCCATCTGTTTACATCCTCTGCTATTTTGTTCCTCAGTGTTTCATAGTTCTCCCTGTAGAGGTCTTTTACCTCCTTGGTTAAGTATATTCCTAGGTACTTTAATTTCTTTGTTGCTATTGTGAAGGGAATTGAGTCTTTGATTTGGTTCTCAATTTGATTGTTGTTGGCGTATATGAATGCCTCTGATTTCTGTGTATTGATTTTGTACCCTGAGACTTTACTAAATTCATTGATCAGTTTTAGGAATTTCTTGGTTGAATCTTTGGGGTTTTCTAGATATAATATCATATCATCAGCAAATAGTGAAAGTTTGATCTCTTCTGCCCCTATTTGGATACCTTTGATTCCATTTTCCTGTCTGATTGCTGTAGCCAAGACTTCCAGCACTATGTTGAACAGAAGTGGAGATAGTGGGTAACCTTGTCTGGTTCTAGTTCTAAGTGGGAATGATTTCAATTTTTCCCCATTCAGTATGATGTTGGCTATGGGTCTGTCATATATGGCTTGTATCATTTTTAGGTGTGTTCCTTCTATGCCTATTTTCTTAAGTGTTCGTATCATGAAAGGGTGTTGAATTTTGTCAAAAGCTTTTTCTGCATCTATTGAAAGAATCATGTGGTCTTTGTTTTTGCTTAGTTTATGTGGTGAATTGCATTTATAGATTTACGTATGTTGAACCATCCCTGCATCCCTGGGATGAAGCCCACTTGGTCGTGATGGATTATTTTTTTGATAAGTGTCTGGATTCGGTTAGCTAAGATTTTGTTGAAAATTTTTACATCTATATTTATTAGGGATATTGGTCTGTACTTTTCTTTTTTTTGTTGCATCCTTCCCTGGTTTTGGTATCAGAGTAATATTCACTTCATAAAAGGTGTCTGGGAGGTTTCTGTTCTTCTCGATGTTGTGGAATAGTTTCTGCAAGATAGGTACTAGTTCTTCTTTGTAAGTGTGGTAAAATTTGGATGTGAAACCATCTGGACTGGGACTTTTCTTTTTAGGAAGATTTTTAATTGCTGTTTCTATTTCAGCTGTTGAGATTGGTCTGTTCAGGAAATCTATTTCTTCCTGGTTGAGCCCAGGGAGGCTGTGTGTTTCTAGAAATTTGTCCATTTCCTCCACATTTTCCAGTTTGTGTGAATAAAGATTTTTGTGGTACTCATAAATTATATCTTGTATCTCTTTGGGATCAGTTGTGATATCTCCTTTTTTGTTCCTGCTGGAGCTTATTAGAGATTTCTCTTTTCTGCTTTTCGTTAGCTTAGCCAGTGGTGTGTCAATTTTGTTTATTTTTCCAAAGAACCAACTTTTTGTTTTATTAATATCCTGAATAGCTTCCCTGTTTTCAATTTCATTTAGTTCTGATTTGATCCTGTTGATTTCACTTCTTCTGCTGGGTTTGGGGCTAGTCTGTTCTTCTTTTTCGAGCTCTTTGAGTCATTTCATTAGATTGTCTATTTGTGATCTTTTTGACTTTTGGTTATAGGCAATTATGGAGATAAACTTTCCTCTCAGAACTGCTTTAGCTGTGTCCCAGAGAAGTTGATAACTTGTCTGTCCATTGTCATTTTCTTCATAGAATTTTTTTATTTTCATCTTGATTTCTTCATTTATAAAGTAAACATTTAGTAGGAGGTTGTTTAATTTCCACGTTTTTGTGTAGAAATATGAATTTCTATTAGGGTTGATTTCTACTTTTATTCCACTGTGATCTGAGAAGGCACATGGTATGATTTCTATTTTTTTAAATTTCTTGAGATTTTCTTTGTGTCCTAGGATATGGTCAATCTTAGAGAATGTCCCGTGAGCTGATGAGAAGAACGTATATTCAGTGGATTTTGGGTAGAATGTTCTGTAGATGTCTGTCAGACCCAATTGTTCTAGAGTTTTGTTTAAGTCCATTATTTCTTTATTAATTTTCTGTTTGGAGGATCTGTCTTGTGCCATCAGTGGGGTGTTGAAATCTCCGGTGATTATGGAGTTGCTATTAATCCATTTGCTAAGCTCCAATAAAGTTTGCTTTATGAATCTGGGTACACCTAAGTTGGGTTCATATATATTTAAAATTGTTATCTCTTCTTGTTGAAGTGTGCCCTTCACCATTATATAATGACCCTCTTTGTCTTTCACTACTTTTGTTCGTTTAAAAACTAAATCGTCTGAAATGAACTGCCACACCAGGCATTTTTGGCTTCCACTTGCTTGGAATACTGATCTCCACCCTTTTATTTTTAGTCTATATGCATCCTTGCAGGTTAGATGTGTTTCCTGAAGACAGCATATACTTGGCCTGTATTTTCTTATCCATTCAGCCAGCCTATGTCTCTTGAGTGGAGAGTTTAAGCCATTCACATTTATTGAGAGAACTGATAGGTAAGGTAGATTATTGTTCATTCTGTTGGGTTGGATGTTGTTGCTTTGATTTCTCTGTTGAGCCATTGTATTATCTGGCCTTTAATCTTTAGGTTTTGGTTGTTTTTATATTCATGAGTTTTTATTATGGTGTTCTATGCGTAAAACTGTTTTGAGTAGTACTTGTAGGGCAGGTCTTGTCTTGGTGAATTCTTTGAGACTTTGCTTGTCTGAGAATGTCTTTATTTCTCCTTCATATATGAAGCTTAGTTTTGCAGGGAATAAGATTCTAGGCTGGGCATTGTTTTGTTTCAGAAGAGTGAGAATGGGGCCCCAGTCTCTCCTTGCTTGTAAAGTCTCATTAGAGAAGTCTGGTGTTATTCGAATTGGCTTTGCCTTGTATGTTACTTGCTTCTTTCGTCTTACAGCTCTTAGAAGGGCCTCTTTAGTTGATACTTTGGTCAGTCTGCTGACTGCATGTCGTGACGTCTTCCTGTTTGCATTGAATCTCCCAGAGGTCCTCTGAGCTTCTTGAACTTGTATATCAAGATTTTGAGCAAGGCCTGGGAAATTGTCCTCTATTATATCTTCAAATTGCTTGTCCAACCCTTGAGTGTTGTCTTCTTCCCCTTCTGGAACCCTATGACCCTCACATTAGGTTTCTTCACATAATCCCACATCTCTTGTAAGCTTTGCTCTTTTGTCTTGTTTCTCTTCTCTATCTCTGTGACTGTTTTATTTAGTGGAGGGTGTTATCTTCAATCTCTAAGATTCTTTCTTCTGTTTGATCTACCCTGTTCTTGAGGCTTTCCACTGTATTTTGTAATTCCCTGAATTGATTCTTCATTTCCAGGAGTTCGGTTAAACTTTTCTTCATTGTGTCTATTTCTTTAGTGAACTTTTGTTCTAGGTCCTGGAGGCTTTTTGTGGTTTCTTTGTGTTGGTTATTGAGTTGTTCTTGCAGGTCAGTGAGTTTTCTTATGATCCACATACGAAATTCCTCTTCTGTCATTTTGGTTGCCTGATTTTGGTTGGTGTCTGTTTTGAGGGGGCTGGTGCTCCTCTTTGGGGGCGTGTTTTCCGTTTGGTTCTTCATATTTCCGGAGTTCCTTTGGTGATTTCTTCCCATGTCGGTCAGTTGTTGTTTCTTTTCTTTAGGATTTTATTTGGGTATACACATGCCTTGTTTAGTTTCTGAGCCGGTAGGTGGTGTCTGTGGGTGAGATTTGACCACTCCCTGTATAATAAGTCAGTAGGTGCCGTGAAAAGGGTGTGCAGGATGTCCTCCCGGTCAGTAGGTGGTGCTTGCTTGAAGAAACAGGCTACGCTGTTGTTTTTGTGTCCTCTTATAAGCTTTTGTTCTTGTAGAGAGGCACTCTAGTGCCTCAGGTGGTGGGTGGGGCCCTGGGACTTCCAGGTGTGTCCTTTTCTCCCCCTCAGTGAGGGCTGGTCTATGAGAGAGTCTGGGCGGAGATGGGTTGGGTAAGCCTGCCCTCAGGCACCACCAATGCGGTTAGCAGGGGTAAATGTTCTGTTCTCTGCTTCCAGGCAAAGCTGTCAGGGAGGGGCTGGAATGGCCCCACTCAGTCAGAGAGTCTGCATGTGGGGTGGGGCTGTCTGAGACATGCAGTCTGGAACAGGCCTCGCTTCTTTCCACCATCCCCAACTCCACGGCTACTCCTGGGCCTCTCCTAGCAGGCCAGACCGCACGCCACCAGGCCTCCCCTGCCTGTGATGCCAGTGGGGAGGTTCCCTGCACAGGAACACCACCTGGGCTGGGGGCATGGCCTCCTTTTGGGAGGAGGGTTGCCCTCTATGACGCTGATCTGCCCCTGAAGGCACATACACCTCAGTAGGCTGTTCTCGTATATCCCTTCTGTGCCCCGGGCAATGCGAGACCTGCGTGCACGGGATCTAGTCTGCAGGTCTGACCTCTGGGTCCCAGAGTTCATACTATATCCCCACCAGGGAGAGGAGTGCCAGTCCCAATTCACCCACGGGAGCCCAAGCTGGGTCTATGTTTCTCAACCTCAGGGTCTGCCCTATTCTCCTGGGATCACCGTGCCAGCAGCACCTGGGAGGGCTGGCGGGTAGGGAGCTCACAGTCTGAGTTCCCCTTAGTCAGCTGTAGGGCCCCAAAAGGGAAGATCCTGTTCCCTGGAGGTGCCTCCGGCTGGTGGCTGTATTTTCTTTCTGGGCAGCTGCAGGTAGGGTCGGGGAGGGGAAGGAGGCAATATGGCACCTGCCACGCGGCTCAGGTCTGTGCACACAGAGGTTCCCTGAGGGAGTTGGGAGCCTGGTGCTGCGTCTGCTATTGGCTTACTGCTCACTGGCGGTGACAGTCGCTGGGCTGGTGTCCGCAGGTCTCTCCACCCGCTGGGGAGTCCACCAGCAGTCCGAGATGCAGGGGAGGGGAAACGGCCAATCCACCAACCCTTCCTGCTGGTCTCCGGGCTGCTCCGGCGGTCCCAGCCCTCAGTTCTCCTCCACGACCTCCTCCTGTGGAGTCTCCCGTGGTCTCAGGTACTCCTCCTTCTGACCCTTGTCCGATGTAGGCTCGTCTTCTTGCTTCTTTCTTCTAATTTCTGCTAGAATCTGTCTTTTCTGCAGAGACACTCTGTCTGGTGGTTTTTCTCATTCACCATCTTGATTCCCCCCTCCCCCCATTAATATTTTTGTTAATCATCAAATATTATTGAATGCTCACTGGAAAAAAAATGAAAATAAAAGCTATATACCACTCTTCCAGGAATATGTCTCTTTTTAAAATGAGGTGTGCCTATTCTGGTTAATGATCTGAACCTTGAGAGTCCTGTCACAATGGGCTTTGTTGTGGCTCTTCTCCAGTGTTATGGCTTCTCCTGGATTAAAACAGTCTAAATTTTCTCAGAACACATCTAGAGTCTATTTCTTCCTGTATCCCTGTAACTGTTTCTCTCTGCTGTCCCAAACATTCCATCTGAAATCTCTTAACCATTCCCCTTTGAAGATTAGTATCTATCCTGCTTTCAAGATACTAAATTCTTCAACAACATATGGTATTTAATACCTACCAGGTACATAGTTTCTGGGGAAATTTGTAGAGGTTGTTCTACCATTATTTTAGTGTTCTTTTATTCCCTGGATTTATATTGTTTTTTTTTTTTTATTTCAGCATATTATGGGGGTACAGATTTTAAGGTTTCAGTAAATGCCCTTCCTCCCCTCCTGCCACAAGTCTGAGTTTCCAGCATCACCATCCCCCAGATGGTGCACATCTCACTCATTATGTATGTATATACCCACTCCCCTCCCTCTTCCCACCTGCCTAATACCCAATTACTGTTGTACCTATGTGTGCCCTTAGGTGCTGCTCAGGTAATACCAGTTTGCTGATGAGTATATGTGGTGCTTGTTTTTCCATTCTTGGGATACTTCACTTATTGTTTTATCTGTTCATTTTTCCTTTCTTTATTTTGTTTCTGTTTTTAATGTTTTAAAATCTACCTTCTAGTTTTTTTATCCTTATTGTTTTATTTTGTTTTTAACTTTATAGCCCTTCAATCTCCTTCTCAATCTGTGTTTTTATTTATTTTCACTATATTTTATTGTAAAAATTTTATTATTTATTACATTTAATATTTTATTTTTGGAAATTTATTTCATTGGTTTCTAATCTTTCAATCTATTTTAGGTTAAATCTGATTTATTCTATTTTTTATTTTCTGTCTCCTTATTTACATTTTTTATTTCTTTTATTTAATCAAAAACTCTCACATCTAGTTCTTATTTTATTTATCTTTGCCAACATGATTTTTTGAATTTATTTTCACTTTATTCTAGTTCACTGTTTTTTCTAAATATTTAATTTCTATACATTATTTAGTTTTTATTCTCTTTTTATATTTTATTTTACTCTGTGATTTGTTTACCTGCTAAGTATCATGAAACATGGGTTTAAGATGATACAAAGGAAAAACTATATATAAAGAAGAGCTGCTTTTCTCCTGGTGGTCTCTGTTGTTGGTCCCCTTGCTCCCTTTAACAGGCATTTCATGACTTTCAAGAAGTTCCAGACTGGACATGGTGGCTCATGCCTATAATTCCAGTAATTTGGGAGGTCAAGGTGGGAGCAACCCTTGAGGCCAGGAGTTTGAGACAAGCCTCATCAATATAGCAAGACCCCATCTCTAGAAAGAAATAAAATAATTAAAAAAATAACTTCTAAGAAGTACTACTCTAGGTGACTCATAAGACTCCCATTGACTTAACCATATTCAGGGATTTACTTTACTCATAGCAGGAATTCTTTCTGTGCATAAAGTACACTTGCTTTAATGTAACAGTGCTACTATCTGACATCCCACATACTCTGGACCTCTCTCTGGGAACTGAACATTGTTAACACACATTCATACACACGTACATATGTATGATATATATCCATTAGATTTTGAAGAAACTGCCAATGCCATGCTCTAATCCAGAGGGGAGATGGTAGGCAGGAGGAGATTTTCTAGAAAAAAGATGTGATTTTCTGGAGAAGATCTCTGGTCTAATCTTCATGAGAAAGGTGGTGGAAAGGAACATAGCAGCTACTTGTTACAGGAGTCTGGCTTTGATTTTTATATAAATATGCTTCTAATACACTTAATAGAAAGTATGGCATACTGCTTTTCTCAGCAAGAAGTGCACTTGCTAGAATGATCGATGCACTCCATGTTGCCAGATCTATTAATAATATATACTTTTTGATCCTTACCTAACTTGATCTCTAAGAAACATTCACAAGGTTGAAAACTTCCTGTTTCTTCAAACACTTTTCTTGATTTCCGGTATAACACATTTCCCCAAATTTCCTCTTTACATGCCTCTTCTCTGTCTGGAAAGATTTCTATTCTTTTACTCTGTTTCTAAATATTGATGATTATTGGCCATTGGTACTCTTTCTCTGGACTCTCTCCCCAGCTGGTTGTGTATGTTTTCATGAGTTACAATTTTGTCTCTATAGCCTGATGCCTCCCCAGATTTTATTTGTAGCCAAACCCCTCCTCTGAATTTATTCATTCATTCAACAGATTTTTTTTTATTTCAGCATATTATGGGGGTACAAATGTTAAGGTTACATATATTGTCCTTATTCCTCCTCCCCCCTCGAGTCAGAGCTTCAAACATGTCCATTCCCCAGATGGTGTGCATCACACTCATTGTATATGTATATACCCATCCCCTCCTCCTCCCACCTGCCCGACACCTGATAAATGTTATTCCTATATGTCCACTTAGGTGTTCATCAGTGAAACCAATTTGCTGGTGAGTACATGTGGTGCTTATTTTTCCATTCTTGGGATACTTCACTTAGTAGAATGGGTTCCAGCTCTATCCAGGAAAATACAAGAGGTTCTATATCACCATTGTTTCTTATAGCTGGATAGTACTCCATGGTATACAAATAACACATTTTATTAATCCACTCATGTATTGATGGGCACTTGGGTTGTTTCCCCATCTTTGCAGTTGTGAATTGTGCTGCTGTGAACATTAGAGTGCAGGTGTCTTTTTTATAGAGTGTCTTTTGTTCTTTTGGGTAGATGCCTAGTAATGGGATTGATGGATCAAATGGGAGATCCACTTGTATCACTTTAAGTTATTTCCATATTGCATTCCACAGAGGTTGAACTATTTTGCAGTCCCACCAGCAATGTAGGAGTTTTTCTATCTCTCCACATCCACGCCAACATTTATTGTTTTGGGACTTGTTAATAAGGGCCATTCTCACTGGAGATAAGTAATATCTCATTGTGGTTTTGATTTGCATTTCCTCAATAGAAAATTTTTGAACACCTCGATGTATGTGATGGTCAGGCACTATACTCAGTACAGTGAACAACATACATATGTGAAATTTCTCTTAGAACTTGCATCTAGTGGATAAAGAGAGACAATAAACTAATGAATAACTAATATATATATAATGTCAGATGGTGAAAAAAGCTATAAACAATAAAGCAGAGAAGGGGAGGAAATAGTGTGAGGAAGAAAGGAGCATCACAATTTAAAATAGGATGGTTTGGGAAAGTCTCACTGAAAAGGTAACTTTGTAATGAAGACCTCAAAGAGGGGAGGCAGCAAGCAAATGAATATCTGGGAGATAAGTTTTCCTATCAAAGAAAATATCAAATGCAAAAAGCCTTAAGGTGGTAGGTTATTCCTAGTCACTTCTTCAGCCAGTAGATTTGGATCTGAAAATTGGCTTAGATCTGGGAACTGAGCAAGAGATTGTGACTTTTTATTGGGGAGTCTGCTGTTTCTTTTTTCTTGCTTTTTGTGATTATGGATATTTAGCAGCAACCTTATTGGCTGCCCCTCTATTTTGCCCCAAAGGATGTCATGCTCTCTTAACAACCTCCAAAGTCCTTGTGTGTCAATTCCCCTTGGTTGTTTATCTAACATTGCCAGTCATAATAATAATAATAATAATTGTAGCCTTCTGACTTCTGAAAGTTAAATAGTGCCACTTTGCTAACTCTGTGACTGTTCTCCTTTCATCATCCCTGGCCCACAAAGAAGAGCCACTACTGAATTTATTATTAATGTTGGTGCCCCTCTTACTAGTACATTCTTAATGTCCTTGGTGAATGATGTGTTCTCTGGGCATTCTTATGGAACATAATCTTGGGTCCTCTTAATCATTCCAGTGCACCCACTTCCCTCAACCTCTTTGTTCCTGCCTCTACCATCTGCCAGGGAAACATAGCCATTTCCATTTTACTGAGGGTTTCAGGCTTCTAAGAGCCAACCCAACAAAAAGTTTGCCCCGTCCCTGGAGGTCTAGGTTAAGGTGTTAAATACCATGTCTGAGTGTCTTTAAATCCACACATTATTGCTTGTTTACTCTCATGTTCCAGCCTGCTTATTAAGCACTATGAAAATCTAATTCCAGCTATATTTTCTTGGCTCCTGACATTACATGCCAGGTAATTTTTGTAATTCTTTAGGTGTATAGTCTCTTTCTTCTCTTGCTGGGTTCAGCAAGACATCAACTAGGTTATGCTGGTATTTAACTCTAGTTATTGGTCTGGAATCCAGGAGAGGAGGTGGGGACAGCTCTTGAGGTAGGGTGGGGCCACCTGTTGTCTTGTGGAGGAGCAGCTTCATCCATATTTCACTGGCCACAATTTAGTCATCTGGTTGTACGTAACTCCAAAGGATGGTTAATAATGAAATCTAACTCTGTTTGAAGACACAGAGGTAACATGTTTGGTGAGCATGTTAGCAAATTTCTGCCAAAATGTCCCTTCTCTAGATTTTAAAAGGATATATTATCCTAGAAAGAAATAGGTCTTGTTCAGCTCTTTATATACTTCCTTTTAGCCATATAGCAATGCCTTTGGGATTAATATTTTTCTTGCTTAGCCATAGCTGCAAATATTTGGTCAAAGATATCTCCTACCAGTGATTGAATGCCCAACCCTATTCACTCCATTTGAGTATATATTTTTCCAGTTTATATTTTTCAATTGTTTGAATTTTTGTTTCATTTCTTTTGTGTTTCCAAAAGATTTTCATACCGGTAACTTTTAAGTTGGAATACAAATTTTTCCACTGTAAAAAAAATTGAGGTATTAGGTGAATGAAGTAAAACCATTCATTGAACATAAGATAAATATCATATAATGAGAGATAAGTTCTTGAAAAGTTGGTTCCCAGTAAATCACATTTTGCCATTAGTACATATTTAAAATTTGGAAATTTGATACAGTGGTAAAAACAAAGTGGAAGGAGCTCAGTGAGAAAATACAAAGAACTACAAGAGGTTATAGATTTGAGTTATATCTTATAAACACATTCTTGAAAAAATTAGGGCATCCTTTGTTGTTCTTGTAATGATTCGCATACAAAGGAGCAGCTTGATAAAAGATGAAACAGAGAAATCATTAGTTTTGAACATCTCCCTTCAAAATGCAGTAAGGCATAATTTAGCAGGTAACAAGCCTCATTTCTTATCAAAAATCATTTTAGGAAAAAATATTCCCTCATTTACAGAATTCTGCTTTATTTTAGTCATTTGACATTTAAATATGGTTTGCATCATCAATGAGCATTTCTATGAAAGGGAGCAATATTTTAATTTTCATTTTACACGTGAAAAATGGAAGTATTGAGAAACTGTGTAGCACATTTAAGGGTCACACAAGTCTGGATTGAAATTCTAATTGATTGCTTACAGATTTGCTATTTTCACATATCACAGAGAAAATGTAATCATAGAATATTAATGTTAGAAGTGATCTTAAGGAGGATCTGCCTTTTATAATTGAAGAAATAAGGCTCCGAGAGACTAAGTGATGACTATTACACAGCTAGTTTACCCATTTAACACATGGGTATGTTCTATGTTCTCCGTAACAAGTATTATTAATATTTTCTAGTTATTGTGCTAAATTCTAAATTAACAACAATGAAATCTGTCCCAAAGGACTCTTAGTCTGATGGAGGAGATTGACATCTTTTTGTTTTTTTTTTTGTAGATGTGAGAATTTTATTGACAGTGAAGCAAATTGCAAAAAGATTTTCATACAGTGATATTACAAAACTGCAATGTAAAAGCCCAAGAAATATCTCAACCCTGGTTTCCCCTGACAACTTTCAGAGTCAAAAACTCTCCCCTTGGGACAGGCCAGGGCTTCAGAGATACAGATCCCAGGCATCACCCAGAAACCTCCCAATAGAGGTGTTTGGACTCTAATTACAGAATAGGTGGAATCTCTCTCCACCTGGTTTTTCACCCCAAGTCACTGTCTTTAGAGGAGGAGGAAAGCCAAAGGTCCTCATACAGGACACTCAGCGGGACTTGGGCACAGGGACCTTCAGACATCTCTGGGACGTGAGGGCTCTCAGCAGGAGGGCCTGGCTTCTCAGGAAGGAGTCAGGAGGCAGATGTCAGGAGCCTGGAGCTCCACGGTCCATTGTCCAGTCTCCTGAAGGTCATCCTGAGGGGCTGACCTGGAGCAGGGCTGGGTGACGGGAGACGGGGCTCCGTGCAGGTCTGGACAGGGCTCAGGAGATTTCTGCCCTGTGGAGGCTGCAGGTCACTGCTGGGCACCTGGGCTGAATTCTTCCTGGTCCACTGAGGCGACACTTTGGATTCAAGTCCAACTTCTTTTGGTGGAGCAGGTCAACCTGCAGAGGGCAAGACTCCAGCCTCTGAGTGTTCTTCTGAGGGGTCTCCAAGGGGCTTCATCTGGGTTTCTTTTGGGGACGCTGGCAAGTCTTGATGGGTGTCTCAGCAGATCTCTTGCGTGGTGCCCTGATGCTGAGATTGAAGTCCTGGTTTGAGCTCCATATGGCAGGCGGTGGGCAGGGCTGTGAGATCAGAGCAGGACACTTGGCCCCTGCCTGGGGCTTGAGGAAATCTCCCAGGACAGGGGTTGTGGAGGCAGACTGGGGAGCTCCAAGAGAGCAATGGTCACCCCTGCTGTGGGCTAGCTTGTCAAAGGTGAGAGGGTCCTGGCCATAGTGCTTGAATGCAGGCTTGGGGGGCTCTGTGAGAATGCCTGCCTGTCCTCTATCTGGTACTACTGGAGAAGGAGTTCAGTCCCTGCATTGGCATGGGAGCGACTTTAGAGGATGAGGAGCTTATGTAATTCTTGGCAGGAGGCTGACTTCTAAGAAGAGGGTCCAGGGGAGGCCTGTTCTTGGTTGTGTAGACTGGCATGGGTCTGCTTGGAAGCCTCAGGTAGGCACAAGGTTCAGGCAGTTCCTTCTAGTCCTGCTACTGCCTCCTTTAGGGTGTCCTGGGAAACATCTGCAGGACAGACTTCCTCTGCTGCTGCTCCTGCCTTGGTCTCTGCTCCTTCTCCTTTTCACTCTGGTTTGGGGGCACTGGGTTCTAGAGATTCTGGGCCTTCCATGGTGCCAGGTTCTCCTTCCCCCTTTTGGGGCCCAAAGGTTGTGGCACCAGGGCCCCATTCCAGCACTTCATGGGGCACCTGGTGCTTCTGGCCGTGTGTCCAAAGGCCCCACAGTCCTTGCACTTCACCCTGGGATTCTCCTTGATAGAGGAGATTGACATCTTAAGGAGTATTCAGAGAAATGCTATAGTTGATCAAAACTCAGTGGTGGATGTTAAGCAGGGACATTTTCTAATCAAATTTATATTTTATGAAGATTATATTGACAGTATTATGGAGAGCCTTTCCCCCCACTCTGCTTTTCTCTATGTAAAACATTTCAGATTTTTTTTCCTATGGGAAAAAAGTCTTTCCTGACACTACCAGTTTGTTATAATTGCTCCTGTTGTATGCTATGATACCACTATACTTCACCTAACAACTTACTTAACCTGTGCAGAATAAGATCTAGTGTTCAGTAGCACAATAGAATGACTACAGTTAATGATAATTTATTGTATATTTCAAAATAACTAGAAAAGTGGAATTGTGTTTGTTCCTAACACAAAGAAATGGTAAATGTTTAAGGCGATGGATATTCCAATGCCCCAATTTGATCATTACACATTGTGTGCTTGTATCCAAATATCACATGTACACTGCAAATATGTACAACTCTTATGTATTCATAATAATTAAAAATAAAAAGACTAAAAAGCAAAAAAGGGAAAACTTTTTATTTCCCTTTTGCTGTACTTCATAAACCTTTTCTTATTTCTGTTCTTCATCCTAGTTAATTGCATCACCATATATCTAGTTTTCTCAGCTAAACTCTGACAAATCATTTTGGAATTCTCCTTCCTCTTATCTCTATAATCTATCTATCACTGACACTAAATATAACTTGAATATATTTATACTTCTTGCTTATTTCACTGCAACTACTCTAGTCCAAGCCACCATTATCTCCTGCTTTGATTGTTTTAATAGCTGTCTTACTGGTTTTCTTAATTCTACTTTTGTTCCTGGAATTCATTTCTCACACACACAGCAGCCAGAAATCTTTTTTTTTTTTTTTTTTTTTGAGACACAGTCTTGCTTTGTTGCCTGGGTGAGTGACATGGCGTCAGCCTAGCTCACAGCAACCTCAAACTCCTCAGCTCAAGCAATCCTCCTGCCTCACCTTCCTGAGGGACTACCAGTGTGCACCACCACGCCTAGCTAATTTTTTTCTATTTTTAGTAGAGATGGGGGTGGGGGTCTTACTCTTGCTCAGGCTGGTCTTGAACTCCTGAGCTCAAGCTATCCTCCAGCCTTGGCCTCACACAGTTCTAGGATTACAGGTGTGAGCTACTGTGCCTGGCCCCTAGAAATCTTACTTATTTATTTTTTATTTTTATTTTATTTTATTTTTTTTGAGACAGAGTCTCTGTTGCTCGGGCTAGAGTGCTGTGGTGTCAGCCTAGCTCACAGCAACCTCAAATTCCTGGACTCAAGCAATCCTTCTGCCTCAGCCTCTCGTGTAGCTGGGTATGTGCAACCAGGCCTGGCTAATTTTTTATATATATTTTTAGTTGGCCAATTAACTTCTTTCTATTTTTTTTTTTTTTTTTTAGTGGAGACGGGGTCTCGCTCTTGCTCAGGCTGGTTTTGAACTCCTGACCTTGAGCTATCTGCCCACCTCGGCCTCCAGAGTGCTAGGATTACAGGCGTGAGCCACCGCACCCAGCCTAGAAATCTTATTTAAAAATGTGAATTTGATCATGTCATTTCCCTATTTTAAACCTTCAAGTGATCTTCTGTTATACTTAGGATAAAATCCAAATCTTTCACCATGTTCTACAAAGCTGTACGTAATATATTCCCTACTGAGCTTTCTGACTTCATTTCCCGCTACTTATTTCCTTGTACGCTGTGCCTCAGCTTGTCCCCATCTGGGGGCTTTTCAACGATTCTTTCTTCTGCATGGGATACTCTGCCTCTGGATCTCTTCATGGCAGGTTTCTTCTCATCATTCTGATCTTAGTTCAAATAAGAAAAGCCTTCTCCAACCACTTGGACTACCTAGCTATCCTCACATCTTCCACTTATGCCTCACCATATAACTATTTATTATGTTTTAAATAGTACATACTGCTATTTGAAATTATCCTATTTTAAAAATTTAAATATTTATTTCTGAGACAGGATCTTTGTCATTCAATGCTATATCTTCAGGGACTAGAACTGTGCCTTCGTATATTTGTAGATTTTGCTCAGTAGTAGTTTATAGATGAATGAATCATAGCATTTACTACACTTTGTGCTATTAATAATGTAATTCCATCTCTGAAGACTGTAAACTCCATGAGAGCAGAAACCATGCTTGCCTAGCTCACCATTGTATATTCAGAGTTTAGCACATAATAAGAACTTGATAAATATTTTTTGACAGAATGAATAAATAATCATTGATTGAGACTGGAGTCAGAGAGGTCAATTTGAAGATATTGCAGTGATCAGTTGAAATATAAGGAGGGCCTTAACAAAGCCATTAGCAGAAGGGATTAAGCACATAGGAGATATGCTAGAGAAGACTCAGTGCCTATTATAAAGAATTGGCTACAAAGAGAGAGGAGTCAAACTTTGGTTGAAAGTATGGATAATAGTGATACCATTTATAAAGATAAGGAAAAGTAGATTTGGAGTAGGGTGGGTCAAGGGGGGGGAAGTGAGGTAGGATAAGGGGATAGGGTAGGATAAGGATAAGAAAGTGTTGAATTTATGTTTGACTCTTGAGCTTGTGATGTCTGTGGAATATCTAGCAGAAATCTTACTAAGATATATACTTTGATGTTCATGAGAGTTGTCTAAATTGGATTTATAGATTAATAAGACATATAGGTGGTATTCAGACATTTAAAACTTTGATAGATTGTCTTATTGTCAGACAATATGTTTTCCTTCCTTACTGGCAATGCCCCACCAGCCCATTCTTTAGACAGGATTAAACTTCTACTCTACTGATGTTAGGTTTGGCCATTTGACTTTCCTTGGCTAATTAATGAACTGTGGAGTTGCATGCCACTTCTGTGAATAAGTTCTAGGAAACATCTTGTGGTCCACCATCTTTTCCCTCTGTTGTGAGATCAACATGTTTCAGATGGGGCTGCGCCATTAAGTGGAGAAGATGCAGAGCCAAGCTGCAGTTGTGCACCTACAAAAGATATAACACATGAGTGAGAAGTAAGCCTTTGTTATAAACTATTGAAATTTTGGGGCTGTATGTTGCTACAGCATAACCTAGTAAAAGCTGACTGATACAGAGACAGAGATTAGTGAGTTCTGGAGTTGAGAATAGAAGAGGGTTAAGGGCATAATTCCTAGGGAATTGTAAGGGAGAGTCTAGGAAAAAGTTTACAAAGGACACTAGGCAGACAACTCTGGTAGCAGGAGAACAAAGAGAGGAAAAATATCACAAAAGCCAAGGGAGAAATTATAAGAATGAGTGGTTAAAAATATCAAATGATACAGAAAGTTTTAATAAGTAGGATTTGAAAAATATTCATTGAATTTATTTTTAAATTTAAAGCCATGGTGACCTTATGAATGCAATTCCAGTTGAGTGATTAGGGAGCTACTTCATCATAGAAACTTTGAATTCATTATTCAAAGTCTGTTGCAAATACCACTTCTCCCATGATGCCTATTCTGATTCTTCTCCAACCATATATAAACTTTCCTTTATTTAACCCCATTATACTCATTATATCCTGTGCTCAGTGTTTCTCTCTGACTGTTTACCTATTAGGAAGACTTTCATTTTATTATTTAGGTTTTCAAACGGAAGATGGAAAAAGTCCCATTACTAAGCAATAAGACTTTTTAAAAAAATTAAAGTAACTATACATGATTGCAAATTTAAAGGAGAAATAATAACTTTGGAGATGCAAATTTATACTGTTCAAGATGTAAATAAAAGTCAGATAATGCATAGACCTTTTGCTTAAAATGACAACCCTTTCTGAGGTGTTCAAGGGGAGTAAACATATGATTTCTTTTCATTTGTGCCTTGTTTACTAGATGGTGCTCTATCCTTACCTCATCCTTCTGTTTGTTCCTCATTTCATTTCTGAATCTCCTCCGATTATTGAGGTTTATTCTCTTTAATTACCCTTTTACTCTATCTTTATCCTTAAACTTGTTTGAATTTTAACTAAATTCTGACTCCATCCTTCTTTCCCACTTCATCTTTGACCCCCTCTTAAAGGGTTGAGACTTAGGGATGATGGACATGTTTTAATACAAATTATATAGTAACCATAAAAGCTGAAAGCTGAAAGCCTAATTGTTTGCTTTTAGGAGGTGTCAAAATGCTCCAGTATCAAAATGCCCCTGAATCAAAATAGCTGAGTCAAATGCACATGATAATGTACCACTATGCTTCTGAGAGGGGATCTAATTGAGATCTTATTAGTTTTGAGTTTATACACCCAAATTATCTACTCCATAGGATTACTTAGACCTCATGTTTTATAGCATTTATAATGCTTGTATTTGTAGGCTCCTCCAGGAATCTCCATTCTACCTGTAATGCTTTTATGCCCAGTCATAAAGAGCCCAATTCTCCTTTAATATGCTGTTAGACAAGATGAGAATATGATTGTCTTTGCTTAATTTATTTGCTTAATTTATTTCACTCTTGGAAAAAAGAATTAATCATAATTATAATAACTTTGTCCTAATTGAGATGCACATTTTTAGAACTCAATTTTCAAAAACAGCCTATAACCAGAAATTGAGCATAAAGACACTTGTGGGCTATTAAAGTATACTTTGCTATAAAGCTTCTACACTCTAAACTTTATGTAGCAAGTTAAACAGCTGCACAAAGGCATATTCCTAGGAAAGTGGCAGGTGACAGTCTGACTCATGGGAGAAATGAGAAAAATGTCTGTGTTACAAGATAGTAAAATAATTGGTGATTAGGAAGGGAAGAGAGCTAACATTTATCTCACATTTAATATGTGCCAATCATCTTAAATATGTTGTCTCATTTAATATTTATCCTAGTTCTATAATGTTTTATTATTGTACAGATGAAGAAACTGAGACATAGCAATTATTATGATTTGCTCAAGGTCATACAGCTAATACATAGAAGGGAGGAAAAGTAGACATTTAAAAATAATAATGGCTATCAATTATTTTGTTGCAGGCATGATTCTAAATTCATTATGTGTACCAATGCTTTTAATGTTCAGAATAGCTTGATGAAGTAAATATTAATAGTATCATAATTTTATAGATGAAGATATTAAAGCACAAAGAGGATAAGTAACCTACCCAAGTCATATAGTATAAGACAGAGGTGAAATTCAAATCCAGATAGTCTGATTTCAGAGCCTCTGCTTTTTACTCACTAAAATAAAATAACACTACCTAGCATTTATGATTTAATTAAGAAAAGAGGGCACTAATCTATAATTCCTATTCTCCTTCCCTTTAATATCTAGCCTTCCCTGCTTAACTCTAGACAATTTCCTATTTACTTCAAGAATCTATTCATAAAATGAGACTTTAATATACAATCTCTCTTCTTAACCATATGACTTTTTATTTCACACATATTATCTCTTAATTCCTGTAACATCTCTGAAAAGTTATTATGATCCTTGGGTTAAAAGCTGAGAAAACAAAGGCTTAAAGTGATAAAGTAACTTGACTAAGTTCACATGGTTTACATGAGCAGATCCAGAACTCAAAACTAGATTTGAGTCACTCATACATTGCTGATAGAAATGTGCAATGTCATAGGCATTATGGGAAGAAGGTTAACATTTTCTTATAAAATGAAAAAAGCAATTACCACATGTTCACACAAAATCCTGTATATGAATGGTCATGCAGTTTATCTTTAATAGCCAAAGTCAGGAATCAGCCCAGATGTACTTGATTAGGTGAATGGTTAAATAATCTGTAGTACATCCATACCATGGAATACCACTCAGAGATAAAAAAAAAAAAAAGAATGAACTATTGTTTTATACAATAACTTGGATGAATTTTCAGAAAATTATGCTGAGTGAAAAAAGCCAATACCAAAAGGTTACATAATGTATGAATCAAATTACATCATATTTTGAAATGATGAAATTTTAGATATAAATGGCAGATTAGTGGTTGCCAGAGGTTAGAGACAGAGGTGGGGATAGGATAAAGTAGGTAGGGTTATAAAAGGGCAAGACGTATCCCTGTGGTGATTCAGCTGTTCAGTGTCTTGACTGTGGTGATGGATACAGGAACCTACACATGTGATAAAATTGTATAGAACTAAATTTTCATATATACACATGCACGTGCACATAAACTCACAAAGATAAATACAAGTAAAACAGGGGAAATCTGAATAAAATCAGTGTGTACTATCAATTTCAATATCCTGTTTATGATATTGTACTATATAGTTTTATAAAATGTTACCATGGGGGAAGCTATATAAAGTGTATAAGACATCCCTCTATATTATTTCTTGCATATGAATCTATAATTATCTTAAAAATTTAAATAAAAATATATCATGGCATGAAAGAGTCTTCCCTACATTTTATCCTAGGATTCTTATGGTTTCATGTCTTAGGTTTAAGTCTGTTATCCATCTAGAACTGATTTTTGTAACAGGTGAGAGGTGGGGATCCAGTTTTAATCTTCTGCATGTAGCTATCCAGTTTTCTCAGCACCATTTATTAAAAAGGGATTCTTTTCCCCAGTATATATTTTTGTCTGCTTTGTCAAAGATTACATTACCATAGGCAGATGGTTTTATCTCTAGATTCTCAGGCCTGTTCCAAAAGTCTTATATCTCTGTTCTTGTGCCAGTAGAATATTGTTTTAGTTATTATAGCCTTGTAGTACAACTTGAAGTCTGGTAGATTGATACCTCCAAGTTTATTCTTTTTACTTAAGATTTTTTTGGCTATACAAGGTCTTCTCTTATTCCATACAAAGCATAGAATTATTTTTTCTAGATTTGTAAAGAATGATGATGGTACTTTGATAGGGATTACATTAATTCTGTAGATCACTTTAGGTAGTATGACTGTTGTAGTCATCATTTTGCTTGTTATCTAGTTGCTTTGTTTTCTCCTTTGTGTTATTACTTTTTCAAAGCTGTGAGTTTTACCTTCTATGTGTTTTTACACTAGTTGGCATCAATTGTAGTGTTACATGTAGAGCATTTTAAAGCATTTCTTGTATGGAAGGTCTAGTGGTGATAATTCCCCTTAGCATTTGTTAGTCTGGGAAAGACTATTTCTTCTTCATTTATAGAGCTTAGTTATGTAGGACACAAAATACTTGGCTGGAAGTTCTTATGTTTAAGAAGACTAATAATAGGACCCAAATCCCTTCTGTCTTGAAAAGTTTCTGCTGATAAATCTGTTGTTTGTCTGATGGGTTTTCCTTTGTAAGTTATTTGACGATTGTTTCTTACAACTTTTCAGAGTTACTCCTTCACTTTGACTTTGGCTAGACTGATGACTATGTCCCTTAATGATGTCCTATTTACTATGTATCTTCCAGGTGTTCAATGACTTTCTTGTATCTAGAAGTCAATATCTAGCAATACCAGGCAACTTTTCTTCCATTATTCTTTCAAATAGGTTTTTCATGCCTTTTTCTTTTTCTTCTTCTCCCACAGAAATACCTATTATTCTTATATTTGTTCACTTTACATAATCGAATATTTCTTGGAGAGATTGTTCATTCTTCTGGATTCTCTTTTCTTCATTTTTGACTGACTGGGTTGATTTGAAAGTACTGTCTTCAAGCGTTGAATTTTTTTCTTCTGCTTGGTCTAGTCTGTTGTTAAAACTTTCTGCTGTATTTTGAAAACTCTGAATGACTCATTTCCAGAAGTTCTGTTAAATTTTTTCTTAGATTATCTATCTGTTTAGTGACTTTTTAATTCATGTCCTGAGGGTTTTTTTTTTTGTTTGTTTGTTTCTTTGTGTTGGTTTTGAACTTTCTTCTTGATCCCCTTCACCTTATTTGTGATCTGTATTTTGAAATCGATATCTGTCATTTCAACAATTTCTTTTGGTTGTAGCCCATTGCTGGAGAGGTAGGTATGATCCTTTGCTGGTGTCAAAAAATATGATTTTTCATGTTGCTGGAGTTCTTGTACTGGTTCCTTGTCATTTGGAATCTCTTCCCTCAGTGCAAACACATAGCTTTGTGATATACCTGGTCTCCTCTGCCAGGAACTCTGTTGCTTAGAGAAGAGAGGGAGGAGTGCACTGCCCTTTGGCTCATGCATATAGGTGCCCACTGTGTTTCTGGAAAATTGGATCATTTGAAACTTAGACCCTTGGGAGGGTATTCAGTTGCCAGCAATGGTGGACTAGGTTATGTAATCCCTAGTTCCCAAGCCCCTGGATGGTGTGTTTGAGTCCTTTTCTGGAAGAGAGATCAGGTAGGAGAAAGGGATAGATGATCTCTGAGCCTGTAATACTGCTGCTCTCCTGTGCCTTCCCAGTCCCCTATAGTTGTCACAATCCAAGTTGGTGATGGGTGATGTTCATGTGGAAGGGTGGGCTGGTTCGTAGGCCATGGCTGACAGCTTTTTTGGAGGTGAAGTGAATCCCTCTCCTTGGTGGCAGTGGAGGTGGGGATCCCTGGGGGTTTGTTCTCACCCAGCTCCATTGGTGAAAGTTGTGGCAGTGACAACTGGGTGGGGCTACCTAGGCAGCATCATCAGTCATGTGACAGTGGGTGTTTGGTCCTACTTGAGTCCCCTAGTGGCAGTGGCAGTGGCAGGTGGCAGTGGCTGGGTGGGGCTACCTAGGCAGCCACAGCAGAAGCAGGTAGTAGTGAGCATATGATATGCCCAGGTGCCCTGGTGGTGGTGGAGGCAGTGGTGGTGGTAACCTTGGCTGGGTGAGGCTGCTCTGGTGGATATAAGTGGTGTTGGTGGCTGTGGATGCTTGCTCTGCCTGGGTGCCCTGGCAGTGGCAGAAGCTGCTGTGGTGGCTGTGGTGGTGCCAGTGACTGGGTGGGTCTACCCAAGCAGCTGTAGCAGATGTGGGAGTCCTGGGCACTTTTTCAGCCTGGTGCCCCTTTGGTGGCGGCAGCAGCAGTGTAGGGCACTTCTTCCTGGGGTGCGTGAGAGTGCACGGCCTCCCTGCTCTTTCCCTGGCCTGGCAGTGGCAACAAGGAGGCAGTGACAATGGAGCTGGCCTCTGGCTGATGAGGTTCTCTGAGCCTGGCCTCTCAGAATGGCACCAACTGTAGCACGAAAGGATTGAAAACCAGTAAGACCCTGTTGTGCTGTCTCTATTTAATTTTTTTTCTTTGTCTGAATTACAGAATTATTATTATTATTATTTTTTTAATTTCGGCATATTATGGGGGTACAGATTTTAAGGTTTGAATAAATGCCCATTTCTCTCCCTCCCCCCAAAAGTCTGAGTCTCCATCATGACCATACCCCAGATGGTGCACATCTCACTCATTATGTATGTATATATCCGCCCCCCTTCCCCCTCCCACCTGCCCAATACCCTATTACTGTAGTACCTATGTGTCTACTTAGGTGCTACTCAGTTAATACCAGTTTGCTGGAGAATATATCTGGTGCTTGTTTTTCCATTCTTGGGATACTTCACTTAGTAGTATGGGTTCCAGCTCTAACCAGGAAAATATAAGATGTGCTATATCACCATTGTTTCTTAGAGCTGAATAGTACTCCATGGTACACATATACCACATTTTATTAATCCATTCTTGGATTGATGGGCACTTGGGCTGTTTCCACAGCCTTGCAATTATGAATTGTGCTGCTATAAACATTCGAGTGCAGGTGTCTTTTTTGTAGAGTGTCACTGGATCATTTGGGTAGATGCCCAGCAATGGGATTGCTGGATCAAATGGTAGATTCACTTGTATCACTTTAAGGTATCTCCATATTGCTTTCCACAGAGGTTGAACTAGTTTGCAGTCCCACCAGCAGTATAGGAGTGTTCCTCTCTCTCCGCAACCACGCCAGCATTTATTGTTTAGAGATTTTTTGATAAAGGCCATTCTCACTGGGGTTAAGTGATATTTCATTGTGGTTTTGATTTGCATTTCCCTGATGATTAGGGATGTTGAGCATTTTTTCATATGTTTGTTGGCCATTCTTCTGTCTTCTTTAGAAAATTTCTGTTCAAGTCCTTTGTCCACTTTTTAATGGGGTTATTTGATTTTTTCTTCCTGATTTTTGTGAGTTCTAAGTATATTCTAGTTATCAGTCCCTTATCGGATTCATAGGATGCAAAAATTTTCTCCCATTCTGTAGGTTGTCTGTTTACTTTCATGACTATTTCTTTGGCTGTGCAGAAGCTTTGTAGTTTGATCACGTCCCATTTATTTATTTTTGTTGCTGCTGTGATTGCCTTTGGGGACTTCTTCATAAACTCTTTGCCCAGGTCGATGTCTAGGAGAGTGTTTCTAACTTTTTCCTCTAGAGTTCTAATAGTTTCATACCTTAGGTTTAAGTCCATTATCCAGCGTGAGTTGGTTTTTGTGAGAGGTGAAAGGTGTGGGTCCTGTTTTAGCCTTCTGCAGGTGGCTATCCAGTTTTTCCAGCACCATTTATTGAAAAGGGTTCTTTTCCCCAGTGTATGTTTTTATCTGCTTTGTCAAAGATTAGATGGCTATATGAGGATGGTTTTATATCAGGATTCTCACATCTGTTCCACTGGTCAATATTCCTATTTTTGTGCCAATACCATATTGATTTAATTACTACAGCTTTGTAGTATAGTTTGATATCTGGCATATTAATGACTCCCATTTTGTTTTTGTTGCCTAGAATTGCTCTTGATATTCGGGGTCTTCTCTGGTTCCATACAAAACGTAAAATTATTTTTTCTATATCTGTGAAGAATGCTGATGGGATTTTAATAGGTATTGCATTGAATCTGTAGATCAGTTTGGGTAGTATAGACATTTTGATGATATTGAGTCTGCCGATCCACGAGCATGGTATGGATTTCCATCTGTTTACATCCTCTGCTGTTTCCTTCCTCAGTGTTTCATAGTTCTCCCTGTAGAGGTCTTTTACCTCTTTGGTTAAATATATTCCTAAGTACTTTAATTACTTTGTTGCTATTGTGAAGGGAATTGAGTCTTTGATTTGGTTCTCAATTAGATTGTTGTTGGCGTATATGAATGCCTCTGATTTCTGTGTATTGATTTTGTATCCTGAGACTTTACTAAATTCATTGATCAGTTCCAGGAGTTTCTTGGTTGAATCTTTGGGGTTTTCTAGATACAATATCAAATCATCAGCAAACAGTGAAAGTTTGATCTCTTCTGCCCCTATTTGGATACCTTTGATTCCATTTTCCTGTCTGATTGCTGTAGCCAAGACTTCCAGAACTATGTTGAACAGAAGAGGAGATAGTGGGCAGCCTTGTCTGGTTCCAGTTCTAAGTGGGATCGATTTCAATTTTTCCCCATTCAGTATGATGTTGGCTATGGGTCTGTCATATATGGCTTGTATCATTTTTAGGTATGTTCCTTCTATGCCTATTTTCTTAAGTGTTCGTATCATGAAAGGGTGTTGAATTTTGTCAAAAGCTTTTTCTGCATCTATTGAAAGAATCATGTGGTCTTTGTTTTTGCTTCTGTTTATGTGGTGAATTGCATTTATAGATTTACGTATGTTGAACCATCCCTGCATCCCTGGGATGAAGCCCACTTGGTCGTGGTGGATTATTTTTTTGATAAGTGTCTGGATTCGGTTAGCTAAGATTTTGTTGAAAATTTTTGCATCTATATTCATTAGGGATATTGGTTTGTAGTTTTCTTTTTTTGTTGCATCCTTCCGTGGTTTTGGTATCAGAGTAATATTCACTTCATAAAAGGTGTCTGGGAGGTTTTCGTTCTTCTTGATGTTGTGAACAGTTCTGCAAGATAGGTACTAGTTCTTCTTTGTAAGTGTCGTAAAATTCAGGTGTGAAGCCATCTGGACCGGGACTTTTCTTTTTGGGGAGATTTTTAATTGCTGTTTCTATTTCAGCTGTTGAGATTGGTCTGTTCAGGGAATCTATTTCTTCCTGGTTGAGCCTAGGGGGCTGTGTGTTTCTAGAAATTTGTCCATTTCCTCCACATTTTCCAGTTTGTGTGCATAAAGATTTTTGTAGTATTCATAAATTGTATCTTGTATCTCTTTGGGGTCAGTTGTGATATCTCCATTTTTGTTCCTGATGGAGCTTATTAGAGATTTCTCTTTTCTGCTTTTCATTAGCTTAGCCAATCGTGTGTCAATTTTATTTTTTCAAAGAACCAACTTTTTGTTTTATTAATCTTCTGAATAGCTTCCCTGTTTTCAATTTCATTTAGTTCTGATTTGATCTTGTTGATTTCACTTCTTCTGCTGGGTTTGGGGTTACTCTGCTCTTCTTTTTCCAGCTCTTTGAATCATTTCATTAGATTGTCTATTTGTGATCTTCTTGTCTTTTGGTTATAGGCATTTATGGAGATAAACTTTCCTCTCAGAACTGCTTTAGGTGTGTCCCAGAGGAGTTGATATCTTGTCTCTCCATTGTCGTTTTCTTCATAGAATTTTTTTATTTCCATATTGATTTCTTCATTTACGAAGTAATCATTTAGTAGGAGGTTCTTTAATTTCCACGTTTTTGTGTAGAAATGTGAGTTTCTGTTAGGGTTAATTTCTAGTTTTATTCCACTGTGATCTGAGAAGGTACATGGTATGATTTCTATTTTTTTAAATTTCTTGAGATTTACTTTGTGTCCTAGGATATGGTCAATCTTAGAGAATGTCCCGTGAGCTGATGAGAAGAACGTATATTCAGTGGATATGGGGTAGAATGATCTGTAAATGTCAGTCATACCAAATTGTTCTAGAGTTTTGTTCAAGTCCATTATTTGTTTATTAATTTTCTGTTTGGAGGATCTGTCTTGTGCCATCAGTGGGGTGTTGAAATCTCTGGCGATTATGGAGTTGCTATTAATCCATTTGCTTAGCTCCAGTAAGGTTTGCATTATGAATCTGGGTGCACCTAAGTTGGGTGCATATATATTTAAAATTGTTATCTCTTCTTGTTGAACTGTGCCCTTCACCATTATATAATGACCCTCTTTGTCTTTCACTACTTTTGTTGGTTTAAAAACTAAATCATCTGAAATTAGAACTGCCACACCAGCCTTCTTTTGGCTTCTATTTGCTTGGAATATTGATCTCCACCCTTTTATTTTTATTCTATATGCATCCTTGCAGGTTAGATGTGTTTCCTGAAGACAGCATATACTTGGCCTATATTTTCTTATCCATTCAGCCAGCCTATGTCTTTTGAGTGGAGAGTTTAAGCTATTCACATTTATTGAGAGAACTGATAGGTAAGGTAGATTACTGATCATTCTGTTGGGTTAGATGTTGTTGCTATGGTTTCTGTCTTGAGCCATTGTAATATATGGCCTTTAATATCTTTGGGTTTTGGTTGTTTTTATATTCGTGGGTTATTATTATGATGTTCTGTGTGTAACACTGTTTTAAGTACTTCTTGTAGGGCTGGTCTTGTCCTGGTGAATTCTTTGAGCCTTTGCTTGTCTGAGAATGTTTTTATTTTTCCTTCATATACGAAGCTTAGTTTTGCAGGGAATAATATTCTAGGCTGGGCATTGTTTTGTTTCAAAAGAGTGAGAATGGGGCCCCAGTCTCTCCTTGCTTGTAAGGTCTCATTGGAGAAGTCTGATTTTATTGGAATTGGCTTTCCCTTGTATGTTACTTGCTTTTTTTGTCTTACAGCTCTTAGAAGGGCCTCTTTAGTTGATACTTTGGCCAGTCTGATGACTGCATGTCGTGACGTCTTCCTGTTTGCGTTGAATCTCCCAGGGGTCCTCTGAGCTTCTTGAACTTGTATATCAAGATTTTGAGCAAGGCCTGGGAAATTTTCCTCTACTGTATCTTGAAACAGCTTGTCCAACCCTTGAGTGTTGTCTTCTTCCCCTTCTGGTAACCCTATGACCCTCACATTAGGTTTCTTCACATAATTCCACAGCTCTTGTAGGCTTTGCTCTTTTCTCTTGTTTTTCTGCTCTATTTCTGTTACTGATTTATTTAATTGAAGAGTGTTATCTTCAAGCTCTGAGATTCTTTCTTCTGTTTGATCTACCCTGTTTTGAGACTTTCCACTGTATTTTGTAGTTCCTTGAATTGAAACCTCATTTCCAGGAGTTCGGTTACACTTTTCTTCATTGTATCTATTTCTTTTCCCATATCCTGGAGGCTTTTTGTGGTTTCTTTGTGTTGGTTATTGAGTTGTTGTTGCAGCTGGGTGAGTGTTCTTATGATCCACAAACGAATTTCCTCTTCTGTCCTATTGGTTGCCTGATTTTGGTTGGTGTCCTTTTCTAGGGCGCTGGTGCTCCTCTTTGGGGGTGTGTTTTCCGTTTGGTTCTTCATATTTCCTGAGTTCTTTCACTGATTTCTTCCCATGTCAATCAGTTGTTGTTTCTTTCCTTAAGTTATTGTTTGGATATTCACACACCTTGTTTAGTTTCTGAGGTGTTAGGTGGTGTCTGTGGGTGAAATTGGA
Source organism: Microcebus murinus (assembly GCF_040939455.1). Taxonomy (NCBI): domain Eukaryota; kingdom Metazoa; phylum Chordata; class Mammalia; order Primates; family Cheirogaleidae; genus Microcebus; species Microcebus murinus. The sequence goes on along the minus strand of NC_134107.1, from coordinate 69,253,415 downwards.
CCACTCCTTGTGTATTGAGTCAGTGGGTGCCGTGGAAAGGCTGTGCAAGATGCCGTCCCTGTCAGTAGGTGGCGTTTGCTTGGAGGAACAGGCTATACTGTTGATTTTGTGTCCTGTTATCAGCTCTTGTTCTGGGCGGAGCTGGGTTGTGTAAGCCTGCCCTCAGGCCGTTAGCAGGGGTCAAAGTTCTGTTCTCTGCTTCCAGGGAAAGCTGTCAGGGTGGGGCTGGAATGGTCACGCTCAGCCAGAAATTCTGCGTGTGGGGGTGGGGCTGTCTGAGACCCGCAGTCTGGAGCAGGCCTCACTTCTTTCCACCCTCCCCAACTCCACAGCTACTCCTGGTCCTCTGCCAGCTGGCCAGACCACAAGCCACCAGGCCTCCCTGGACTGTGATGCCGGCGGGGAGGTTCCCTGCACAGGAATGCCACCTGGGTTGGGGGCACGGCCTCCTCCTGGGAGGAGGGTTGCCCTCTATGACGCCCATCTGCCCCTGTAGGCACACACACCTTAGTAGGCTTTTCACCTATAACCCTTCTGTGCCCCGGGCAATGCTAGCCCTCGGTGCAGGGTTTCTGGTCTGTAGGTCCGACCTCTGGGTCCCAGAGTTCAAACTGTATCCCCACCAGGGAGAGGATTTCCGGTCCCAATTCACCCACAGGGAGCCCAAGCTGGGTCTATGTCTCTCAGCCTCTGAGTCGGCACCATTCTCCTTGGAACACGGTGCCAGCAGCACCTAGGAGGGCAGGCGGGTAGGGAGCTCACAGTCTGAGTTCCCCTGAGTCAGCTGTATGGTCCCAAAAGGGAAGGTCCCGTTCCCTGGAGGTGCCTCTGGCTGGTGGCTGTATTGTCTCTCTGGGCAGCCGCGAGTAGGGTCGGCGGAGGGAAGGAGGAGGCAATATGGCGCCTGCCGCGCGGTTTGAGTCTGTGCACACGGAGGTGCCGGGAGGGAGTTGGGAGCCTGGTTCCACGTCTGCTACAGGCTTACCGCTGGCTGGCAGCAGCCATCTCTGGGCTGGTGTCCGCAGGTCTCTCCACCCGCTGGGGAGCCCACCAGCAGTCCCAAATGCCGGGGAGGGGAAACAGCAAATCCACCTACCCTTGCTGCTGGTCTCCGGGCTGCTCCGGTGGTCTCAGCCTCCAGTTCTCCTCCACAGCCTCCTCCCGTGGAGTCTCCCGGGGTCTCAGGTACCCCTCCTTCCGGCCCTCATCCTCTGTGTGCTCGTCTTCTTGCTTCTTTCCTCTAATTTCTGCTAGAATCTGTCTTTTCTGCAGAGACACTCTGTCTGGCGGTGTTATTCGTCCGCCATCTTCTACAGAATGTGTGCTGTCTCTTTGAAGCAGGGCTACCACAGTCTTTAGGCAGCATCCAGCACAATCTGGGAATCTATGGGTGTGGAGTGCCCCTCGTACAGGTCAGATTTCAGTTTCCACGGAGGAGTGGGGAGCCTTAGAGCTTTCTTGTTCGCTTCCCTCCCCACATGTAGGGGCCTCCCCTGGGGACCTCCATTCCAGCCAAGCAGGTCACCCTACTTCTGTTTCCTTTGCTTTTGGTGCTTCTCACTGCTTCTCTATTGATTCACAGTGGTCTCTCCCAGATGATTCCTCTTAAGGTGAATATCTACTCATTCATTTTTGATCTTCTGTGTGAGAGTGGTGTGTGCTGGCTGCTTCAGTTCACCATCTAGGCCTCTCCCCCTAAACCTATTATTTTATTTTTAAATGTTTATTTTGAAATAGTTTCAGACTTACAGAAAAGTTGCAAAAATACTAAATAAATTTCTTGTGCATCTTTTCCTTATTCTCTAGATCTTAACATTTTATCATTTTTACTTTATCATTCTATATTTATACATTTTTTTCTGACTTGTTTAGCTGTACTTGCAGATATAATACTTTTTTACTTCTAAATTCTCTGTGTGTATTTCCTAAAAACAAAGCCATTTTCTTACCTTTCTATATTATAAGTATCAAAATTAGAAAATGAACATGATCATCTAACTGACAGACCATATTCAAATTTTGTCAATTATCTCACTAATATCCTTTATATCAAAAGAAAAATCATTCTTGTATAAGATCCAACCCAGGATCACATATTGCATTTAGTTGTCAAGTCTATCTGTTTTCCTTTAATATGGAATAGGTCTTTGTTTTTCACGACCTTGACATTTTTTGAAGAGTATAGGCCATTTATTTTGTAGAATTCTTTCAATTTTGGTTTGATCTTTCCTCATGATTAAATTTAGGTTATGAATTTTTGACAGGATACAACACAAATGATGTATTTTTCTCAGTGCCTCATGTCAGGAGGCACATAGTATTTATTTTGTGCCATAAACTGGTCATGTTAACATTGATAACTTGGTTAAAATGGTGTTTTCCATGTTTCTCCACTATAATGTTACTATTTTCCCCTCTCTAATTAATAACTATTTTTTCAGGACATACTTTTTTGAGGATATCTAAGTATCCCATTTCTGATTAATTTTTAATCTACCAATTTTAGCATCCATTGGTAACTCTGGCCTGAAACATGTATTACTACAATAATTGAAATGGTGATTTTCTAATTACATCATTTCTTCTATGTTTAGTTGGCTTTACATCATATGAAAGAACTACCAGTTTTACCACAGTTATTTATGTATTAATTTATGTGTTCTTACTTTATTCTATGGTAAATAATCAATTATTAACATTATTTATTTCTATGTTCACTTTTTCTCAGATTTTGCCATTGAAAGTCCCTTCAAATGGTCTCTGTGCCCTTTAGACATGTCCTCATTATTACTTGAGTACTTCTTACTTTCTGTTTCAGGCAGGACTGTTTTACAAAATAGACAGGACAAAGATATAAGTGTCTTTGTATTCATCAGTGTTTTACACCTAATAGATAACAAATTAATACTTTATGAATGAATGAATTAATATATGATCTACATAAATTGCAGGTGCACAAATGGACATACTGTTTTTTTTTTCTTTGTGTTTCTATAAATGAGTCTAATCACTCTTTCCATAAAGACTGGCCAAAGAAAAAGTTTCTGTAGACTTTTTCAAGAGAAGAAAAATAGTTTTTATGAAGGAGTATAAAATAAGAAATTCATTTTATTTATTTATTATTTAATTTTCAAGTATTTATCGGTGACTACTAAATCCTAAATATTTTGTTTGACACTTGGGATACAACACTGAACAAAATATGACCTCTGGTCTTATGGAGCTTACAGTCCACTAATTAATAAATAGGTTGCTGCAAAATACTTATAATGTCCAATTTCAACCTTTAATTCCTTCTATTTTCCTTTGTTGTTATTCTATCAAAGAAGGTATGGGATGTCAATGAAAAAATAAAAAAATATATTTTCAAAGCCTATATTCTAAATCATTATTTGAGAGCCTAATCTTTGATTGGAGTTGCAAAATGTATAAGAAATTCCTCTCCTGTCATGAAATTTCCTATCTAGTCAGATAAGTCAAATCCAGTAGTATAGGAACATAGAAAAAATGTAGGCCTTAGTGTTAAAAAATGAATCAGGGTTCAAATCTCAGATCTGCTTCTTCTTACCTCACCCACCTTGAGTGAGTTACTTAACCTCTCTGAGGTTAATAATACCTAGTGCTTCATTGTCTTTAATATACAGGATAATAATAATGCCTAATCTTTGGGATTTATTTCAGTTAGATACTTTCAGCCTCTGGTAACAGAAAACTCAATGCAAACTGATTTAAATGGTAAGGAGATGTATTGAATTGCCTAACTAGACATTGGTAGGCCAGGTTTCATGTTTGTTTTATTCAATGAATCAAGGATGTTATCAGGAATTCAGGTTCCTTCTGTCTTACCTCTCTGCCATCCCTAGTGTTGACTCATCCTAGGGATGTTTATACTCATGGTCTGACCAACTACCTGCCAAAGCAATGGCGGATGCACAATTCCTTGTTTCACCCAACAGGGGAGAAAGGATGCCTCCCAGCAGCTATTGAACAAAAATCATTTCCTTTACTCTTATTGTGTAAACTCAGGTCACATACTCATCCCTAGTTCCTGTTGCCAAGGGAATGACATGGCTTGATTGTTCAGGCCAGGAAAGCGGAATAGGGTATGATTTAAACATGATTAGTTGCAGTAGTCCTCAAACTTTGTAAACAGGGGCCAGTTCCTCAGACCGTTGGAGGGGTGTTGGAGAGTGCAGCACACATTCCACACATGCGCACTGTGGACCTGGGATGAGTTGGCTGCTAAGCAGGACAGGCAGCGGTGGCAAAAACACCTGGATAAATGTCCTTGGTGGGCCTCATTTAGCCCACAGGCTGTAGTTTGAGGACCCCTGGTGGAGCTCAAATTGGACCTTAGTTCAATTACCTAAAGCACATTGGTGCAGCATAAGGGAGGACAGAATGGATTTGAAGAAGAGCTTTTTGTTTTAGTCTTGAAATATTTAAATTTAGATAACAGGAAAGGGCATTGTAGTCAGAGGTGTAGAAGTGGAGGGCTTTTCCTTATGTATTGCAGTATAAATAAGCAAATTGGTCGAATTTTTTATTCTTCTTACTTTAAGCTAGAATTAGAGCTGACTTTTGTATTGGAATTCTCATATTCCTACTTTGATATTTCTTCTATGAGACTAAAATCATTGTTTTCCTCAACAATATTTCTCACTCCCACCAATTGAAAAATAAATTTATTATCTATCATTTTACAGATCCATCTGAGGATAGAAAATTGTCAATTTCCCATGCTCAAAATGTGCATGTATGCATTTGAGTGAATGGTACTATCACAATTAAGTACAATTTACAGCACCTATATTTTACAGATTGTGAAACAATAGAAATTATTGGCATCAAAAAGTTATGTTGGTGCACCTTTTAAGAAGAGCTGCAAGCCTAATAGCTCAACATATTTTTTCGCTTGCAAATTCAACATGATAAACTTGAGGTCAAAAGCAATTTGGGAATTTGATGTTCTTACTAGTACTTTCTCTTATAATGTCTATGTTCTTTTGTATTGAGAAAACCTCATAGTCTACTCTTATAAGTGTCTTGGGGTACAGCTAAATGTCACATTTACTTTCTTTATTTCCAAGCTTTCTCTTTCTTTTCATTTTATGCTTCCTCTTATTATTTCTCCTCATATTTTCTTTTGCTTTTAATTTTATGCATAGGACACAAAATGTACTACCTTATATTAATCATATCACTTCCTTCTCTTCTTTCCCACTATTCATCCTTTGTATTTATTTTCTCTATACTTATACTCTTCTGTTTTCTGATATGAAGAATATTCTCTCAACTCTCTTGCTTTCACTTCCCTTCTACTTTCCTTCTTTCTTTTCTGTCTTTCCAATGAGATAAAGGATCTCTGCCTTCCTTGCAGGTCCACTAACTGTAAGGAAGGTTTGCTTCTGGAAGCAAACCTGCAATGGCTTTGTTTTCTTCAGTTTAAAGTTTTTCTCAGCTGAAGCAAAGAGTGACAATAACGAGCATCAGCCTATTCCAAATGATTGGGGCTTGCTGTTTTAGTTTTTGTAATCACTGCCATTAAAGTATAGGCAAATCTGTTAACACAGACTCCTTCCAGCCAGGCTAGGAGTCCCTCCCTCATAACACAGCACTTACTACACCATAGTGTAACTGTTTATTTGATTGTGAGCTTCTTTAAGGCTGAGACCATATTTTCTTAAATATTTTCATTTTCAGTGTTTATCACAGATTTTTATGACAGATACTTCATTCATTAAATACACATTAAGCAGAGCTGCTGGTGTACAGTTGTATATATTTGTACCACACAATCCTAGGGGACATCACTAGCATCACATACATTTTAAATCTGTATATTCATTACATTGTTTTGGAAGATGGTAGTAAATAAAGTGTTTAGTTATAAGAAAATCATTATATTATCATAATTTCTCAATAGAGGAAAGTAAATTCCTTTGAGGAAGAGGCACCTTTTTCTAGTTTACTCAAAAGTGTCTTATGGGATACTGGTGATGCTGATCTGTACTCAACTTATGTTTATTAATATTCAATTTCATGAGGATTGCATTTGGTTTATCTTACTCCAGATAGCTATTTCACTTTGTAGAAGATGTAATGCAGTGTATCTTTGATATAAAAAATGAGGTGTTGATTCACATACTGGGAAAAAAATGTCTCTTCTATCTCATTCCTTTTCATATTCAGTTTCCTCTTTTATTCATTAACTTGCAAACTTCTTATTCTTGAGTAATGTGTCAGTCAATAATTTAGTATTTTACTGTTAGTTTATTTGTGCATATATGTATCAATTCTCCTGAGAATAAAAGGTTCTGAATACACTATACCATCTCATACCAAAACTCAGACCTAGCCACAAAAATGTTTCTACCTAGGGTAAAATTATATCTTTTGGCTCCAAGATGGATTCCAGTTATATTCTATCACAGTTAATCTCTTCCAATTTAATTGAACAGCAACATTTATTACTTCTTATAGTAGTAGTACTATTCTAAGAGTTTTTAGGTATTTTTGTTGTTCCCACTTTGTAGATGAGAAAACCTTGGCAATGGAGTTTAAATAATTTGCTAAGGTCAGATAGCTATGGCAGAACCAGAGTTCAAGTCCGGCACCCTGTATTTCCCCCCCAGATTATATACTGCCTTCCATTGGCATTATTCTTGATGATCATAATTAGAACTGTGGAAAGTACTTTCAGGATTCTTTAGTATATAAACAGGACTACACTACAAATGTTAAAACTGTTTCCTTCCAAGATCCATCTAACTTCTTACTCCTAGTCAGTTTCTTTTCTGTATCCATTTTTTTGGATACACAAAAGTGCTCTTCAATGCAGCACTTGGATTAATAATAACAGCAAACATTATGTGATGCAACTAACTGGACTTTTCAAATATTATTTTAATATTATATCTACCCTGATATACACATTTTTACATTCCCCATTTTAGGTAGGAGAAACTGCCCAAGGTAATATAGCTAAATAGGCTCTGGAAGCATTTGAGCCCAGGTAGTGTGGATACAGATTCTATGAATTTAACCTTTTATTTTGTGTGAACCAGATTCTATGTAAACCAGGACACAGAAGGCCTGGTGTCCTTTTTTTCCCCTCTGGCTATGTGATCTGGGGCTAATTACTCTGTATCCTAGTTTTCTCATCTGTAAGATGAAGAGTTTGACTAAGGTAATATTTATACTTAAGGTGATACATCTATGGATAGTAAAAAGTCATGGAAACATGACATCTACACAAACCCTCTTAACCAATAGCTAGTGGTGCAACTTAGAGCAATACATTAACTTTCTCAAAGACTGTATGTTCTTTGTAAAATAGAAATAATGACAATACCTACTCCTCGTTATTATAAAAACTCAGTGAGAATAAATAATATGCTGTTAGAGACTTCCATAAATATTAGATGTTATATTATGATGATGTCTTATTTTACCAGTAATGTATGTTACAGAATTTTAAAGATGAAAAGGTATACAAGAAAGAAAATAAAAAACACAAATATTTTTTGCCATTCAGAAATGAATACTATTAACATTTTGTGGTATGTACTGTCACTCTTTTTTTCCATTATGGATATATAGCAGTTGCTGTTGGTGCCACACCCATATCCCTCAGATCTGTTTCAGTGTCCCCCAGAAGATTTCCAACAGCTGGTGTGTGCTTCTCCATGCTTAAAGGCTTTTTTTCTAAGGACCACAGAAAGCCATTCTGTTCATGAAAGACAGGAACAATCTGGAAATGCATGGAAATGAACACCTCTCAGGAGCAACCTATAACCCATGACTGATTCAAGTTTGAATATAAGTATTATTCCCTGTCCCTGCTCACTAAGTGGGATAATTCTGTGTTATAGTCTGCTTCCCAGAGTTTCCCTGTGTGACTAAGCTCCCCAGTTGTCCACTGCAATAGTTGGTTTGGCAACATACCCTTCATAGGTTGCCTTTCTTTGCCTGTGCTGCTTCCTGTCTCTCCTAATGTGGTTCCTGTTCTTCCCTAATAAACAAATTACACTCAAATTCTTATCTTCTGGTCTGCTTCTGAGGGAAAACCCAAAGTAAGACATGATAGAACAGGGACTGACACAACAGTAGGTGTTCAATGTATCTTTTGTGGATTCTTATTTTACATAGGAAGAAACCTAGGCTTAAGTAATTTTTACATAGCAAAAAAACCTAGGGGTGGGTATGTAGTTGAGGCAGCGTTTGGACATAGGTTAGACTCCAGAGCCTGAGCTTTAACCATTATTCTTTAAGAATGGATAGCTATTCTGCTGTGTTCAGGAATATACTCATTAGGAAAAGCCTCCTAACTTGGTTTTCTTGTACTTTTGCTTTTACCACCTTTTAACATGTAGATCAGATTATGTTACTTCTCTGCTAAACATTTTGTAAAACTTTCCCATTTTACTTACAGTTGAAACAGAGTTTTTATAATGGCCTACAAGATCATACATGATTTGGGCTCTCTACCTCCACTACCCCTTTGACCTTACTTTCTATGGTTTTTGCCTCTCTCACTCTGCTCCAGTCATGTTGACCTCTTGGCTTTTCCTATAAGCTGCTAAGAATACTGTTGTCTCAGGGCCTTTGCAGTGGCTATTCCATATGTATCTTCAGATACCTACCTGGCTCCTTCCTATACTTCCTTCAGGTTTCTGCTTATATATTAATATTACCTGCTCATTGAGGCCTTTCCTCTCAATCCTACTTAAAACTTGCATCTCCCTTGTGCTCTTTTCTTATGTTCCTCATTTTCACTTCCTTTATTTTTCTTCATAATACATACCACCATCTTTTATACTATATATTTCACTTTTTAGATTTGTTTGTTGGACCAGAATATAAGCTCTACAAGAACAGATATTTTTGTTTAATTTACCTTACTATGTTTCTGGTGCCTCTATCAGTAGCCTCAATAAATATGTGTTGAAGAATGAATGAATAAAAGTGATGCTAATTAGTGTTATTATTGAATGCCAGAGGAGGAGAAATTCTTTCTATCAAATAGTTTTTGTGAATCTCAGCATTTTTTTTCATTCCTCACCAGTAAAAGTATCTTTATGGTTTAGCCACTAAAGTTGTAATTGGGTCTTCTGTCTCAACAACATGATGACACATCACAGCAGCTGCTTGGACTTAAGAGAATTTAGTTTTGATAGGTTGTCCAATACTGTTGAGCGTGCTTTCAGTTTTCTAATTTGTTTTGGGTTTTAAGAATTCCTTTGAGAATTTCTTTTACATCCCTAGAATGCTGAATCTCACATTCTCTCATGCAGCTTGATGCCATTTTCTCAGTGATGTTTATCTCAACTCATACAGATGCTTTTTCTTTCTTTTGTTCTCCCACAGTCTCTGTCTGAGAGGATTTATTATACTTTGGTCAGGTGTTTTATATCCTGTCACATATATTTGGATATAATTGCCTAATGGTCTCATAAATAAATTTTCCATTCGGAATCTGAGATTTGACCCTTATCGGTCTACCCTCTCTTTATACATTGTATAACTCTATAATGGAAGAATAAATTGTGTGGAAACTCAGTACTGCCTAAGACCTATGAGGTACAATTTACTATGCTGATTAAAATCATTTAGATCAGTACTGTGGTAGTACCTCTTCATAATCTAACTTTATTATTTTTTCCCTTTTCTTATATTATGGGGGTACAAATATTGTTAGGGTTACATATATTGCCCCTGCCTCCCCTCCCCCACCCAACCATGCCAGAGCTTCAAGTGTGTCCAACCCTCAGGTGGTGCGCACTATACCGTTATGTATGTATACACCCTTCTCCTCCTCCCCCCTCCCACCTGCCCATTTCCTGATAACAGTTTTTTTTTTTTTTTAATATTTTGGTTACCTTGTATATCTTTGCCTCTAAAAAGGGTTAGAGGTAATCCCTTCCCCCCATAATGCTCACTACATCCTTAAGATGTGGGTCTCCCCCCCAAATCCCTGGTGAACATTACCATTATTTGAGCACCATAGTTTTAATTAGTCAGTACTAATTTGATGGCAAGTAGATGTGTAGCCCATTTTCCAGATCTTGTGTTGCCTCACTTTGTATCATGGGCTTAAGCTTAATCCAGGATAGCATAAACAGCACTAGCTCACTATCGTTTCTTAGAATTGAGTAATATTACATTGTGAGCATATACTGAATTTTAGTTATCCACTCATGAATTGATGGGCACTTGGGTAGTTTCCATAACCGTGCAATAGTGAATTGTGCTGCCAAAAACATTTGGGTGCAGATGTCTTTATAATAGAGTGACTTATGTTCTTTTGGGTAGATGCCCAACAATGCTGGGTAGAATGGTATTTCTATTTCTAGCTGTTTCTAGGTATCTCCAAATTCTTTACCACAAAGGTTGCACTAATTTGCAGTCCCACCAGCATTGTAAGAGTGTTCCTATCTCTCCACGTCCTTGCCAGCATTTGTTGTTTTGGGCTTTCTTGATACAGGCCATTCTCATTGGGGTTAGGTGGTATCTCATTGTGGTTTTGATTTGCATTTCTCTAATGATTAGAGATATTGAGTATTTTTTTTATATGTTTGCAGGCCATTATTCTGTCTTCTTTGGAGAAGTTTCTTTTCATTTCCGTCGCCCATTTCTTGATGGGGTTGTTTGATTTTTTTCTTGTTTATTCTTTTAAGTTCTAGATAGATTCTTGTTATTAGACCTTTATCAGAAGTGTGGAGAACAAATATTTTCTCCCACTCTGTGGGTTGTCTATTTGCTCTAATGATAGTTTCCTTGGCTGTGCAGAAACTTTTTAATTTGATCAGATCTCATTTGTTTATTTTTGATGCAGCGGTAATTGCCTTGGGGGTCTTCCTTAAAAATTCTTTGCCTAGACCAATATCTAATAGGGTTTTACCAACATCTTTTTCTAGTACTCTTAAGGTTTCATGCCTTAGGTTTAAGTCTGTTATCCATCTTGAATGAATTTTGTGAGAGATGAGAGGTAGGGATCCTGATTCACTCTTTTGTATGTAGCTAACCAGTTTTCCCAGCACCATTTATTGAAGAGAGAATATTTTCCCCATTGTATATTTTTGTCTGCTTTATCTAAGATTAGGTTACTGTATACAGATGGTTTCATCTCTGGTATCTCAGATCTATTCCAGATATTGAAGCTTCTGTTCTTGTGCCAATACTAGGCAGATTTAACTATTATTGCTTTATAGTGCAGTTCGAAATCAGGAAGACTGATGCCTCCCAGTTTGTTCCTTTTACCTAAGATTGCTTTGGCTATACATGGTTTTCTCTGGTTCCATACAAAGTGAAGAATTATTTTTTCTAGATCTGTAAAGAATGGTGGTGGTATTTTGATGGGGATTGCATTGATTCTATAAATCACCTTAGGTAATATTGACATTTTAATAATATTGATTCTACCAATCCATGAACATGGTAGATTTTTCTATCTGTTTAATCATCTGCAATTTCTTTTTTTAGTGTTTCGTAGTTCTCCTTGTATAAATCTTTTGTATCTCTCGTTAAGTATATTCCTAGGCATTTAATTTTCTTTGGGGCTATAGTAAAGGGTATTGTGTTTTTGATTTGCTTTTCTGCTTGATGGTTCTTGGCATATATGAATGCTTATGCTTTGTGTATATTGATTTTATAATATGAAACTTTACCAAATTCATTTATTAATTCTAGGAGTCTCTTGGATGAATCCATGGGATTTTCTAGGTATGATATCATATCATCAGTGAAGAGCGAGAATTTGATCTCATCTGCCCCCATTTGGATGCCCTTAATATCCCTCTCTTGCTTGATTGCTATGGCTAGGACTTCAAGCTCTATGTTGAATAGGAGAGGAGATAGTGTCCTTCAGATCTGTTTTCTTCATGAGGCTTTCTCTGATTCATTTCACATAATTTTCAATCTGTTGGTACAATTCTGGGTTAGGTCTTTTCCTTTTATGTCTCTTTGTAGTTACTATAACTTGTAGTTTATTACTGTGGAACGGTGAAGGACATGGCCATGGATTTAGATAAATTGTGTTTGAACTTATTACTGTCAGTGATTAGCTCTGTAACCTTGAACAAGATATTTAATCTCTCTAAGCCTCAGTTTTATCTGTGAAATGGGAATAATAATTCTCACTTTATTGAGTTGCTATGGAAATTGGTAATAGTATATATGAAATACATAGCACAGTATCTGTCAGATAGTAAGCATTCAGTGCATATTAACTGTTTTAAAATATATACACAAAATACATGTTTACTGATTAAAAGTGATCTACATGCTTTCTATTTTTTTTTTTTTTTTTGAGACAGAGTCTCACTGTGTTGCCCAGGTTAGAGTGAGTGCTGTGGCATCAGCCTAGCTCACAGCAACCTCAATCTCCTGGGCTCAAACAATCCGACTGCTTCAGCCTCCCGAGTAGCTGGGACTACAGGCACGTGCCACCATGCCCGGCTAATTTTTTTGTATATATATTTTTAGTTGGTCAATTAATTTCTTTCTATTTTTAGTAGAGATGGGGTCTCGCTCAGGCTGGTTTCAAACTCCTGACCTTGAGCAATCTGCCCGCCTCGGCCTCTCAGAGTGCTAGGATTACAGGTGTGAGCCACCATGCCTGGCCTGATCTACATGCTTTCTTCCATTCTCCATATACATTTTTTTCTTTTTTTAAATTTTTTTTTTAATTTCAGCATATTATGGGGGCACAAATGTTTAGGTTATATATATTGCCGTTGCCCCACCCGAGTCAAAGCTTCAAGCTTGTCTATCCATCCCCTAGACGGTGTACACTGCACCCATTAGGTGTGAATATATCCTTCCTCTCCTCCCCCCTCCCACCTTCCCAACACCCAATGAATGTTATTACTAATGTGTACTGAAGTGTTGATCAATTAAAACCAATTCCATTCTTGGGATAATTCACTTAGTAGAATGGGCTCCAGCTCTATCTAGGATAATACAAGAGGTGCTAGATCACCATTGTTTTTTTGTGGCTGAGTAGAATTCCATGGTATACATAAAGCACATTTTCTTAATCCACTCAAGTATTCATGGGCACTTGGGTTATTTCCACATTTTAGCAATTGTGAATTATGCTGCTATAAACATTCTAGTGTAGATGTCTTTTTTATAAAATGTCTTTTGTTCTTTGGGTAGACTCAAAGTAATAGGATTGCTGGGTCAAATGGTAGTTCTTGTTAGCTCTTTCAGGTATTTCCATATTACTTTCCACAGAGGTTGTACTAGTTTGCAGTCCCACCAGCAGTGTAGGAGTGCTCCTATCTGTCCACATCCATGCCAACATTTGTTTTGGGACTTTTTGATAAAGGCCATTCTCATTGGAGTTAAGTGATACCTTATTGTGGTTTTGATTTGCATTTCCCTGATGATTAGAGATGTTGAACATTTTTTTCATATGTTCGTTTGTCATTAGTCCATCTTCTTTTGAAAAGTTTCTGTTCATGTCCTTTGCTCACTTTTTGATAGGGTTGTTTGATTTTTTCTTGCTGATTTTCTTGAATTTTATATAGATTGTAGTTATCAGCACTTTATTGGATGTGTAGCATGTGGATATTTTCTCCCATTCTCTAGTTATCTGCTTGCTCTCATGATAGTGCCTTTGGCTGTACAGTAGCTTTTTAATTTGATCAGGTCCCATTTATTTATTTTTGTTGTTGCTGTGATGGCCTTTGGGGTCTTCATAAATTCCTTCCCTAGGCCAATGTCTATAAGAGCCTTTCCAACATCTTCTTCTAGAATTCTTATAGTTTCATCCCTTAGGTTTAAGTCTGTTATCCACCGTTAGTTGATTTTTGTGAGAGGTGAAAGTTGTGGATCCTCTTAAAGTCTTCTACATGTGGCTATCCAATTTTCCCAGCACCATTTATTGAATAAGGATTCTTTCCACCAGTATTTGTTTATGTGTGCTTTGTCAAAGATTAGATGGCTATATGAGGATGGTTTTGTATGTGGGTTCTCAGTTCTGTTCCATTGGTCTATGTCTCTGTTCTTGATCCAGTTCCATGTTGTTTTAGTTGCCATAGCCTTGTAGTATAGCTTGAAGTCTGGTAAAGTGATGCCTCCCAATTTGTTCTTTTTGCTTAAGATTGCTTTTGCTAAACAGTGTATTTTCTTGTTCCATACAAAGTATAAAGTTATTTTTTATATATCTGTGACAATGATGTTGATATTTTAACAGGGATTGCATTGAATCTGCAGATCACTTTGGGTGGTATAGGCAGTTTAACAATGTTGATTCTGCTGACCTATGAGCATGGTATGGTTTTCCACCTGTTTGTGTCCTCTGCTATTTCATTCCTCAGTGTTTTATAGTTCTCCCTGTAGAGGTCTTTTACCTCCTTAGTTAAATATATTCCTAAGTATTTTATTTTCTTTGTTGCTACTGTGAAGGATATTGAGTCATTGATTCTGTTTTCACTTTGACCGTTGTTGGTGTATAAGGAATGCTGCTGATTTCTGTACATTGATTTTGTAACCTGAGACTTCTGGATTAGTTTATCAATTCCAGTAGTCTCATGCCAGAATCTTTGGGATTTTGTAGATATAAGATCATATCATCAGCAAAGAGCGATAGTTTTTGACCTCTTCTGCTCCAATTTGGATGTCCTTCATTTCCTTGTCTTGTCTGATTGGTCTGGCTAGGACTTTCAGGACCATGTTGAAGAGAAGTGGTGTTAAAGGGCAACCTTGTCTGTTTTCCATTCTAAGTGGAAATGCTTTTAATTTTTCCCCATTCAGTATGATGTTGGCTATGAGTATTTCATATATGGCTTGTTTCATTTTTAGGTAAGTCCTCTCCATGCCTATTTTGTTAAGCATTCTTATCATAAAAGGCTGCTGGATTTTGTTGAATGCATTTTCTGCATCTATTCAGAGGATCATATGGACTCTTTTGTTTCTATTTATGTGGTGAATTACATTTATAGATTTGCATATGTTGAACCATTCCTGTATCTCTGGGATGAAGCCCATTTGGTCATAATGGATTATTTTTTTGATAAGCACCTGAATTTGGTTTGTTAGGTTTTTGTTGAGAATTTTTGAATCTATATTCATAAGGGATATTGGTCTATAGTTTTCTTTTTTCATTGTGTCTCTTCCTGGTTTTGGTATCAAGGTATGGCTTCATAAAACATGTTTGGCAGGATTCTTTCCTTCTTGATGTTGTGGAATAATTTCTGCAGGATAGGTACCAGTTATTTGTAAGTCTTGTAAAATTTTGGTGTGCAGCCATCTGATCCATGACTTTTCTTTTTTTTGGAGAGGAGGAGCAAGATGGTAGATGAGAAAAACTGTCAGCCAGAATGTCTCTGTAAGAAAGATAGATTTTTCTTCTCTGTAAGAAAGATAGAAAAAAAAATTAAACAGACAGCAAAACATAGATCAGGTGAAGGTCAGAAGAAAAGGTGCCTGAAACTATAGGAGACTCCATGGGAAGGAGTTGCAGAGGAGAACTGGAAGAAAAAGGCCCCTGAAAGGCTTGGAGACTAGGACAAACGTAGGTGGAGAAGATACATTTCCCCTCTCTTGCACCTCAGACTGCTGGTGGGCTCCTCAGTGGTTGGAGAGATCTGCTAACACAAGCCCAGAGACAGCTGCCGCTGGTGAGCAGTGAGCCTCTTGTGGACAGGGCACCAGGCTCCCAACTGCCTCGGGTACCTCCTGCCCCACAGACCCGAGCTGATAGGCAGGCATCATATTACTTCATTCTCCCCTTCTCCTTCCCTACTTGTGGCTGCTGAGAGAGACAATTTAGCCACCACCTGGAGGCAACTTCAGGGAATGGGACCTTTCCTTTTAGGACCCTACAGCACACTGAAGGGTACTCGGACCATAAGCTCCCTCCCTGCCAACCCCTCCCAGGTGCTGCTTGCCTGGTGACTCCAGGGGAGTGGGGCAAATCCTGAGGCGGAGAGACATTTTCCATATAAATTTTAATTTTCTTTAATTTCAAAGGATTTTCCAGACCCTTCTGGTAGTTCAAGGATAACTTTGTGGTCTGAATAGGGTTGAGTGTAGAAACTGTATAATAAGAGTGTTTTCCTTTTCATAGCCTCTCAGATATGCTTTAATTGCTATGTGACACTCTCTGATAGAATGTGTAAAGTGACCATTGAAAATATTTTGAGGGTTAAGAGTCAGCATGTTTTACTGGAAAGAGCAACTTGATACAGACTATAAATACCAACATTCAAATTTTAATAACATTTGTGCTGAGATCACATTTGACAGTGCTGATGCTATTTTTTGACATTCTCTTTT
The DNA here is from genome assembly GCF_040939455.1 of Microcebus murinus. Classification (NCBI taxonomy): domain Eukaryota; kingdom Metazoa; phylum Chordata; class Mammalia; order Primates; family Cheirogaleidae; genus Microcebus; species Microcebus murinus. The sequence continues at coordinate 69,237,128 of NC_134107.1, read as the reverse complement.
CTCTTGGTTTCATAACTTTTCTTGGTCTCCTTTAAATAGATGCCATCCTGTGCTCTCCTCACACCCTGTGAATTTTTCTATTATAGCAACTATGCAACAGTTTTGAAAATGTCTCTCAACTTGCCTATGAACCCCATTAGATAGCAATCCTTGAGCAGAAACTCTGTTGTATTAATTTTTACGCCCCTACTCCCTGGCACCCATAATGATTGGTCTATAATAGGTGACAAATAATAATAGAATAATTAGAATAGTTGGAAAATTTGGAATAAATGAATTCTTGGTTTTTTTCAGTCTCCTTTGATGGCTGCTCTTCTTTTAATACATTCAGTGGTAGCATTTTTAGAGCCTGAATCTTTGGTCCTCTTCCGAATTCACCTCTGTATACTCTCCTGAGTCATTTTATTTTCTCCTGTTTTAAGTCCATATATGCCAATGATCTCAGATATTTATCTCTAATACTAATCTCTCACCTGATATCAAACTTGCATTTTTATCTTTTAGGTATCTTCATCTGTATCCTAACCTTATTTCCTAACCCAGACTAGGTTAGGGTCTCCAGAGATGCATTTTTCATAAAACAATTCAAGCTTCTTCAGTTTCTTTCTGCTCAGCAAATCTATCAGCATCTGTTAGCACTTCAAGCTCAAAATGTACAGGTTAGAGGCTTGGAACTTTATGTGGTTCTTCTCCCCCCTCATCCATCACATCCATAAATTCACCAGCTCTTGTTACTTATACTTTTTGAATTTATCCCTGGCTGCCTATTTTCGCTGCCAATGTCTTGTTTCAGACTTCTATCTTCTTTTGCCTGGTATATTGCGATAGCTTATCACATTTCGTCTTTTTGCTACTACTTCTTCCTATTGCCATCGATCTTCCATGAGTCTATCAGAACCGTCTTCCCCTCAAAACAAATAGGCTCATGCCATCATTCTGGTTAAAGACTTCTGTTGGTTTTTACTCTCTCAGTTCACAATCTGATATTAACCTACTTCTCCAGTTACATTTTCCTTATACCACCCACACAAACACTGGACTCTGGCCATACTCAATGTCACTTTTTTCTTGAAGCCAGACTTTTCATGTTCTGTCCCTCTATCCTTGCCCTCATATTTGCCTGTTATGCCTTTCTCAGCTTTCTCTACCCAGCTTAAATGCTGTTCTGTAGATAAGCTGTTCCTAAACATCCTAACACTCTGTTCTTTATTAACACTTTTTTCACTTATATGTTTATGTATCTGTCTCACACTACATTGTGAGAATAGGGAACTTTATTATTCTATTCTTGAATGGCTGAGCCTTATTTAGTGATTCTATAAATGTCTTGAATTAATAAAATAATTACTGAACGTTAAGTTACATTTTCTCAGCTCTTTGAGAACTTAATTATTCTAACCATCTTTTAGTGCTAAACCAGAGATGTTCACACATTTCAGTGTGTTTTGGCAGGGTCAGGGCCTGACATCTGCTGCAGGTGGCACAGATATCAGTGTTGTCTTTTGCTGTCACTCAGACAACTTTTGTTGTCTTTGCTGTGTGTGAGCTTCCAAACCTTCATTCCTTTTATCTGAAATTGGATATTACCATGGTCACTGATTTGTAAAACATTTTAGATGAACTAATTCTTTTTAATCATATTTTTCATTTTTTAATTGGCAAATAAAAATTTTATATATTTATGGAATACAAAATGGTGTTTTAATATATGTATACATTGTGGAGTGGCTAAATCAAGCTAATTAACAGCTGCATTGCCTCATTTGTTTTAAAGCTATCTTCAAGCATATAAATCTTATAGTTTTCTGAACTTTTAAATGAAAGATAAAAAGAAATGGAAGGTAGGAAAACAATCTATTTTGTGCTGATATATAAAATTTTTTCTAGAATTTCCATTTTTAAAGACAATTAGATTTTATATCCATTATTTTATATTTATTGAACTCAGAGTAATATGTCCCTTTTCAAATATTACTGGCTTGACAGAAAGTAAAAGAATGCCATTTCATACATGATAGTCAGAAATTAGTTGATATTCATTGATTCATTATTGTGATCATAAACAAAATATTTGGCTTCCTCACAGCTACATCAGTCTTATTGTTCAATGTCCACAGCTGCCAGACATAGAATGGTTATTTGGCAGCTGACAAGGTTTGGATTCATACAGTGGCCCTTCCCTCAAACCTACTTTTGAAAATGTTACACGTTGGGTACAATTAAACTGGGAGCTCACCAGTATTGTTTGTATTTAAATGGTAAAACTAAACCTAACACTGATTTTTCAGAAAAATTGAGAATTCTTCCTACTCCAAATGTATTGCTCCTTTTCAGACTAGTTAATAATTCTGAGGTAAAATGCACTGAACATCACCTTATATTTTCTTTATTGTAACAATACAATAAAATAAGACAATAAAATGTTATAAAAAGTTATGGAGTCTACTTTGTAGTAGTAGTTATAAACTGGAATGTTCTTCACAAAGATATAATATATTTCATTAAGGTAGAATATTCTTCATCTTAACATTTTTAAGTTAGTTTTTGGTTGCTTTCCTATTTTCTTACCCCATCTTTCTCTCTTTCCTCTCAATTTTTGTTTCTCCCTTCCTCCCTTCATTCTTTCTTTTTCATAAATATTTATTAAACATCATCTTTGTGCTAGGCACAGTGTTAGAGACTGTAACAGCTATACGCATAAATAAAAATATAAGCTCTGTCTTTTTAAAGGACCTACTGTAATTATTTAATGAAAAGACATGTCTATAAATCATGTAGAGGAATGAGCACAGTGAATACATACATAGGCATCAGAGAGAGCTGTAAGTGTGGTCTTAGTATAAGTTAACCCAACATCTATATTTCAAACTGGAGCAATGGTGTGGAAGGCTGCTTCAATTTGAGGCTCTATAGCATGATCTATGTTAATAGTCATCATTTTAAAAAGTCTATCATGTACGTACTATGTGCAAAGAACTGTGATTTACATATATTATCTTACTTAATCTCTAAAATGGCCATATGAATTCATTCTATTTTATAGTTGAAGAAAGTAATAAAGAAAACAACATCAGAAACACATCAGAAGTCAATATGATGAGATAGGAGTGTTGTCTCTGGAGCTAGAACGCTTGCATCCAAATCCTAGTTCTGTTACTTATTAGTTGTGAAGCTTTCATTGACCTATTTCATCTCACTAAACTTCAGTTTTCTCATCATTAAAGTATATCTATAATACATACATATTGAGTTATTATGAGGGTTAACTACATTAATATATTAAAGTGGTTAGAATAACAGGTGGAATGTAGGTATTATTATTGAAAGTCTGAAATCACACAGCCTAGAAAGTGTTATAGCAGAATTTTCAGATTCCAAAGTCTGCAGTTCTTCTACAATTCAATCTTGCTTCTAAGACATATCCAGGTCTGTGTATCACAAAATTTAAAAGGTGAAATTGCCAGTAATCAATTAAATTTCTATTGGTTTCTTAAAGAAAACATGCACAAAGCATTCTCAGTTAAAAGATTATTTTTCCTTGACGGTTAACTCTGGCATGTCAGAATATATTAGTATTTAACAGTGGTACACATGTCAGTCTTCAGGGAATGTGGGGTGGAGTAAAGTGGAACTGTTGTTATCTTGTACATGTGTTATATGTTGTGTCTCTTTTCCAAAAGGGATTTAAAAATTTGCTAATTCTTAGGATCATCTTTAGGAAGAGTTCAGTTCTCTCTCCCCAGCTGTTTAGAGTACCTGCTGTTTTTATGACTTTTCTTTTCTTTCTGGCCTCTTTCAAAAATCCTTTCTGGCCTCAGGGGAGGAAAAATAGCTTTAAAATTAATCAATTTCACAGCCTTAGCACAGCTTGCCTAAGTGGGATTTTTAGGATTGAAGGCATGAGCATTACTGATGTAAATAGGCTAAAATACTTATTTATTTATTTTTAAAATCTTGGTTGGATCTTGCAAGAGGGATCTAGATCACCTTTGGATTTTTGATAGTTATCATTTGATTGGAATTTCTCCACTTATAGGTTCATTGTATAAAAAATTCATTTGTGTTTAATTCCTGATTCTCTGTTTTATTATTCATCCTTATACAAAACTTTATAAAACTTGGGAGGAAATAATTTCCTTACCCCTTGGTATGAAATCCTTTCAGCCATACCTTCCACCTTTTCATTGACCAGCAAGAGACAACTGCAGAGCAAAGTTGCACCTAGGCAACTAATCTACTTTCCATATATTTCTCTATTCTAGGCATTTTAGATAAATGAAATCATACATGTGGCCTTTTGTGACTGGATTCTTTCACTTAGCATTATGTTTTCAAGGTTCGTCCATGTTGTAGCATGCATCAGTACTTCATTCCTTTTTATTGCTGAATAATATTCCATTGTATGGATATACTACATATTATTTATCCATTCATCAGTTGATGAACATTTAGGTTGTTTCTACTTTTTGACTATTATAAATAATACTGCTAGAACATTTTATATAGATTTTTGTGTGGACATGTTTTTAAATCTCTTGGGTCTATACTTAGGAGTAGAATTGCTACTTCATATGATAACTCTAACTGTTTGAGGAACTGCCAAATTTTTGCAAAGTGGATGTACCATTTTACATTCCTACCAGTAATGTATTCCAATTTCTCCATTTCCTAACCAACACTTATTATTATCAGTCTTTTTTATTGTAGCCACAGTTTTCTGGTGTGAAGTGCTATCTCATTGTGGTTTTCATTTGCATTTCCCTAATGACTAATGATGTTGAACATCTTTACATTTGCTTATTGGCCATTTGTATGTTTTCTCTGGAGAAATGTCTGTTCAAATCTTTGCCCATTTAAAAAATTGAGTTATCTTTCTGTTGTTGAATTGCAGTCATTCTTTATATATTCTCAAGAATAGACCTTTATCAACTAAATGATTTTCAAATATTTTCTTCCATCTGTGGATTGTCTTTTGATTTTAATGATAGTTTCATTTGAAGCACAAATTTTAATCATGTCTGTTTTTTTTTAGTTGCTTGTGCTTTTTGTGTTGTATCTAGGAAACAATTGCCTAGCCCATGGTCATGAAGATTTATGTTTATGTTTTTTTCTAAGAGTTTGATAGTTTTAGTTCTGAAATTTAGGTCTTTGATCCATTTTGAGTTAATTTTTAAATATGGTATGAGATACGAGTCCAAATTATTTCATTTCAGATGAACATCCAGTTGTCCCCAAACCATTTGTTGAAAAGATTCTTATGTCACAGTGAATTATCTGAACACCACTGTTGAAAATCAATTGATTATAAATGTAAGAATTTATTTTTGGACTCTCAATTCTACACCATCTCTCTATATATCATTGTTCCAGTACCACATTGTCTCCATACTAAAGGAAATTTTGAAATCAAGAAGTGTAAGTCCTCCAATGTCATTCATCTTTTTCAAGATTGTTTTGGTTATTCTGGATTCTTTGCATTTCTATATGAATTTTAGGATCAGCTTGTAAATGTCTGAAAAAAAAGTCACCTAAGATTTTGATAAAGGTCATGTTGAATCTGTATATCAACTTGGAGACTATTGCCATCTTAATAATATTAAGTGTTCCAATCCATGAATATGGGATGCCTTTCCATTTATATACATATTTCTTTCAATAATATTTTGTAGTTTTTAGTGTATATGCCTTGTACTTTTTTGTTAAATTTATTCATAAATATTTTAAAAATTCTTTACAAATGGAATTATCTTTTAAGTTTTATTTTCAGATTATTCTTTGCTAATATGTAGAAATACAATTGATTTTTGTATATTAGTCTTATATCCTGCAACCTTGTTGAACTCATATATTAGTTCCAATAGTTTTTTGTGTGTGCATCAATTTCTTAGGATCGTCTATATACAAGATCATGTCACCCATAACTAGAGATAATTTTATTTCTTCCTTTTAAGTCTGGATGCCTGTTTTTGAAATTTTTTATTTTTTTGCCTAATTGCCCTGGGTAGACTTTCCAGTACAATTTTGAATAGAAGTAGAGAGAGCAGCCATTCTTGTATTGTTCATGATTGTAGGAAGAAAGCTTTTAGTCTTTCACCATTAAGTGTGATGTTAGTTGTGAGTTTTTTATAGATACCCTTTATTCAGGTTGAGGGGGCTGGATCTATTTTATAAATTGATTCATCTGAGCCCATCAATTTTTTTTAACATTAAACTGGCATGCAAAAATTAGGAGGTTTCACACAAAAATATGAACTTCTGGCTTCTCTTGAAAAACGAGACAGTCTAGCAATAACAACATTTGGTTCACATTTGTACATGGCAACTGCTTCATTTTTTGAGTAGATGGCTTTGCTCTTTTCATTAGACTACAGTTGCCAGCCCTCCTGGTAGTATCTCTTTTACCGAGGCAGAGTATAAGTTGTCTGTATTTGCATTCACTATTCCTTTTCTTATAGTAGAGAAATATTCATATTTACCTAAATGTTTTCTGGGAGATAGAAGATAAACCAAAAAGTCCATGTGAGTTTTCTAACTCCTAGCTTGTGCTACTATTCATTTACTTGTTCTCTTGGCTCCTGTTGGAATTTTGAGTTTGTGGTTTCTGCTTTAGGGCATCTTTTCTGATTAGAGATCTGGGGGACTTCTATGTATGCATAAATCTAGTAAGAATTCTGGACTCATAAACTGTGTCAATCATTAGGTTATCCTCAATAGCCTCTGTAGAAATGAACTGACCTTCAATGTGCAAATCCAATCTGATGTATAGTTAACTAGTTATGATGTTTCTATGTTACTCCTTTCCTCCATTTTTACCTTTAAATAGTCCTGTATTCAATATAGTTAACCAGAATTTACCTTTGTGAAATAAGACAATGTGGCATTCACTTGGATGCAGGAATTTCTGAAAAGGGAATATTGAGGGAGAATTTTGATGCAGTAACATTGTTGTGTACCACTGGAATAACCACTGTATATATTCTAAACTTTTTCACAAAGGGGCATGTCTTATATTTTTTATATCTCTAGAATCTAGCACAGTGCTTTGCACATAGTAGGCTCAGTAAATATATGTCAAGTAAATATTAGTTGTTAGTAATATTTAGATGAGGAGTTCTTTTATATATAAAAACCTAGGGGCAATATGTTGTGGAAAATCAAATGTAGTACTTTATATTTTGTTGACACAGTTATAGGAAATAATATTCACCTTTTATGTAATTATTCTGCAGATATTTGTGATAAAGCTTATAAGTAGAAAACTTGATATTTTGTGACATATAAAAAAAGACAGGGAATTTTTGGAAGTGAAATTATTTTTCTGTTAGTAAAAACTATTGCCATCCATTTTTAGCATTTTGGGGAATTAGATGGTGATAACTTTTTGTTTTAATATCCTACATACTATTGTAGAGAAAAATAGCAGCCAGAGGTATCTTTGGAATCTCTATAATATCATTGCCAATCCACTGGCTGTAGGCTTTTGTGTTGTGGGAGAGCCTGGATTAGATAGTGTTTATTTCCTGGAAGTAATATACCCTGATTGCAGTAGTTGATTTTATAACATTAATGTTTCATCTTCCATGGTACCCAAATGGCTTTGACATTTGTATTATATCCCAGAGTGTACATCCTCTAGCTCGAAAAAGAGAATTCTGTTGGGTAGCTTAACATATTCAATGCAACAATAGACGTGAAAGCAAATTACAGTTCAGCTTTCAAGTTAAGCCAATCTTCTTTTATGAGGGACATGTAGGGAAATAGAACATTTTGGTACTAGGGTATGGTTTTTAAAAATAATTTTCTTCTTGGTGATTTCAGTGTTGCCTGCTACATTTTTTGAAAGGATCTTGTTTAAACCTAAAGACAGGATTAAAAGTCAGCTGTTAGGAAGGAGCGTCTGTGGTTGTGTGTTTCGTGAGGTGGTGTGAACAAGAGACAGAGCTGGGGATTCTACCAACTAGTAGCAGACATTTGTGTTTAAAAGTCTAAGTTTACTCTATTCTTCTAACCATTTTAATGGAGTCCAAGGAAGTTCTTGTTCACTGTAAGTTAATTTACTTTTCTATTGACCTACTTATGGTGGCTGAGGTATGACTGGTGACTTGAAATATTTCTTTAATGATTCGCTCACAAATATCGAATTGTGGAGTTATCATATATTATTTGCATTGCTTTGCTTGTTCTCTGTATACTAAAGTCATTCTTACATTTATGATTATAAAATCAGAGATTCAAGTGCTGGTAAATGGGCTGCAAAATTGGAGCTAGTAACTTGAAGCTATACATAGAAATTATGTATATTTCTCCTGTTAGGATATCTAAAGTATAGTTTGAACAGTAAGTATATGGAAAGATGTATTCAAATTTTTATTTTGTGTGTAATCTTGTAAGTATAGAGAATAAACTTGTAATTTGGTTTACCATTTTGATGTGGGTAAAGTACTAAATTGTAAAATACCTTAATGTCATGTATTGAATATTGATCTGCCTACATAGAGAACTCAGGAGAAGATGTTGTCTATTTTCTTTTTCCTAAGTGGTGTTGCCTATGTGCTAAAGTGAAATAGCTGCAAATACTAGTTTTCTTTGTACAAAATGAATTAGTATTTTAAAAATAAATAGTTCATTATTTTTCTTCTAGCATATATATATATATATATTTATTTTTAATCACTAAGGATGATAATAAACTTAATGGCTGTAATTAAATCAAGTCTATATACCAAGCATTTTGCATGTCTTATTTCATTTGGTAACTTTAGGAGATAGGTATGATCATTTTCATTTTACATATAAGGAAACTGAGGATCAGAGCAGTTAAAGTCTCCTAGATTATAAGTGAGTCAGGATTTATATCTCTCTCTCTATATTTTTATCTATATGCCTATCAATCTGACCTCAAATCTGATGCTCTTACCATTACTAGACCACATTCCATAAATAATTACATAAAACATAATAGTGTTGCCAATCTATGTTAATCAGAGGAATGGAAACACGTTCAAGATGTGAGAATTGTTTCTTCAGTTTCTGTATGAATTGTTTGGAATTGTCACTGACCTCATCTCAGAGGAGAAAATAGAACAATACTTTCCATGAGATTTCTGTAAATTGCACCTATTCAGTTTTCTTTTATAATGGTTCAGCAGAGTATCATGCGTTAATCTACATTCCAGAAAAATGTGTCCCTGGAGAAAATATGTGGGAACAGCTGGTTATAGCAGCTGTAAGTAGTGACTGAAAATTCAGTCTCTTCTTCTTTCTGCATACATATCCTCCATAACTATTAAAAGGAGGAATTGAAATATATATAGCAAAATTACAGTTAGCAAAGAAACATAAGCTACCATGCTATTGTCATTCAAGTTCTGTCTCAGAATCACAGAATATTAATGCCAGATAGCCTAAATTTTGGGTCTTAGTCCAATCATTAAGGAAACTGATGAGCAAACTTGAATGAATTAGTTATCAGAAAGTAAGAAATAATGTCTTTCTTTACTGCTGTATCCCAGAGTAGATGTAAACATAGTCTTATATATAAGGTTCTATAAATATTTGTTGATTGATGGAGTAATTGCTCTACTTCACATGGCTGGTTAGAAGCTAAGGCTATAATCTTAGTCTTTTGACATTCAAGCCCAGTGCTTTTCTTACCATGCTGAGCTGCTTGCTCCTATCCCATCTCAAAACAATAATTGCTACCTTCTTTTGAAAGGAGGAAACTAAAGCCTCAAATTCAAATACTGCTTGTTCAGTGAAACCTTCCCTGACTTGTCTAGTTAGATCACGTTTCTCTTCTATCTATATTCCTATAGTAATTTGCATCTCTACAATATTCTATTTCTTCAAGTTAAGCAGACCATATCTTCCACTGGATCATAAGCTCTCTATGGGGATAATTTTTTTATATTTGTTTTCCACAGATTGTCTGATATAATGCCTTAAGTATGTGCTCCACAAGGACTTAGTGGCTCGAAATAAATTGTATTTGTGCAATGGTGCTTTGTTAACTGTAAAGTGTATATAAATGTAAAATATTATTATTAATATCTACTTATATTTGGGACTTGTCTTTCTCATGGGTTTTAATTTCTAACTGTGTTACCCTGTGTTTAATCAGACTCCTTTCTGTATTCCCAAATATCTTATCTTGGGGAAGGTCAACCAAGAGCACAATTAAAGTGTTTATTAAGTTCCTGAGTGCAAGTTGTATTGTCCTAACTGCTGTCCAAATCAAATCATCATGGTTTCTGCTTTACAAGAGCACAGTCAAAACTCATTATTAAATGCCTCCATGCAAATTTATTGGCCTTATTACTGTTCAAATTGAATTAACTAATCAGATCAGTGACCTCTAGACTTATAGAGTAAGGAGGAAACAATGTGTGGATATACTTACAGAGGACCATTAAAACTGTTGAAAAAAAATCATGCTTATTGAATATATAACAACTGTTGTTAGGAATGAGGGCTAAAAAGGACATTTTTAGATTTGGCTGTTTCATTAGTCTGTTAGGCAAGAAACCTTCATATCACTTATTAATTGGGAAAATCTGTGTGTATTGAACTTTTCACAAGTTTTTGACATAGTTCCTGATAATTATTTAATATATTTTGCCTATTCTACAATATTATATGAAGTCATGAAGTTACTCTTCTGTGATATTTAATCAGTTTGGTCAGATGTGAGGTTGTTTTTATCCCAGTATCATTACAACCAAAGAAGCAAGACCTTACTTATGAATGTAGAAAAATATTCTACATTCATAAGTAAATAAAATATAAAGAAAAAAAAAAAACAAAAAAGAAGCGGGGACAAAAGGAAAAGAAAAGAAATGAAAAGAGAAAAAAGAAAAATAAAAAGAAGTAAAATAAAGACCTGGACATTTATGTTTGTTAATTGGTACTAAATCATAACATCTATGATATTTGGGCCAGGTGCAGTGGCTCATGCCTGTAATCCTAGCACCTTGTGAGGATGACTTTATGTAAAATAAAACAAAACAAATATGATATTTTAAGTATAAATGTTTATAAATAATTGAATTAGATCTTTTCAGTTCAACCTACTTAAAATATCATTGAAAGTTCTTAAAACAGAAGCATGATTTCTGGTTGATAATTACTTCTCAGAGGGGTGTATACATATATGTATGTAAGACATTATACAACTAGAAAGGAATAAATTATGTTTGATAATCAAGTTATTAGGGGTTTACTGTATGCAGTTAAGCATTCTAAGCATTTTACGTTTAATCCTTACAACAACCCTGGAATATAAGTGCTATTGTTTTTTCCATTTTGCAGACAAAGCAACAGAGAAGTTAAGTAACTTGCTGAAGATCTCACAGCTAGTAAAGTCTGAAGCTATGATATGAACCCTGAGATTCTGTTTAGACAAATTTTTGTTTGTCTGTTCTTCCTGCTGCTGGCAAATCACAATTGATTGTAATTTTCAATTAGGGTCTACTCCATCCTGAAATCCACCTCTGAAAAATCATGGAGATGTTTAATAATTTAGAATTTGTAAAGTCAATCAAAAAACAATTCCTTCTCAATAGAGTGTGAAGCATAAATCATATATTACAAAGTATATTATAACTATATACACTAAAGTCTAAATAATATGTTTTGGGATTCTGCTATTTAATATTCATTTGTTTGTCACTAAGAAATTGGTGAAAATCTTTAATCATGTCTGGCCTAGAAAAATGGCTCTGTGCTGGTCTGATCTGGGTTTCACCTTGCATGTTCTATTGTTCATCTTCTGTATTTGTGGCACATTGTTCCCTCATTGTTCTACAGTGAACTGAATGCCTCCTTGCATCAGGTACTTCTTTAAAAATCACAGAGTGTTTAGTTTCTATACCTCAAGTTCAGAATTTTCCCTTTGTGTTGAAAAAACTCTTTTGAAAAATTAAAACATATAGGGAATTTAAAAGAATAGTACAAAAACATATATTCTTAAATTATCCAATTGTTTAGTATTTTGCCACATTTGCTCTCTCTCCTGTGTGTATCTATTCGCTGAATAATTTGAAATTAAATTGTAGATATCATGACATTTCAGTCCTAATTGTCTCAGCATGTATCTCCTGAGAACAAGGAAAGTCTCTGACAGAACCTCAACATTATGACATTTTCTGTTTCTTTCTTATTGTAGGTATGTATAATTATTACTTATGGCTGTCTTTTCATTTTTAAATGTTTTAAATTTTCTTGGACCAGCAATAATGAAGGGTTCTTTGTAGCTAGGGTAAGGTGCTTGGGTGGCTTCTATACTTATTATTTCACCTCTTTTATTGCTATATTATATTTTAAAAATATTTGGTGCTTGTTTTGGGGGGTGGATAGAGGGTTAGTGTATTTTCTTATTTTGTGCCTCTTATTTGTTTATCCAGGGCCCTTAATTTCTATTACTTGCTTATTTCTTTTCTTTCATTGTCAAGCCTCTAAGAGTCTTCCCTTTCCAAATTGCCTCTCTCTCTCTCTTTCCCTCTCTCTCTCTCTTTCTCTCTCCCTCTCCCTGCTCCCCCTCCAGAAATGGATTCAACCTTCACTGGAGTTCTGCTATTCTCATAATTAAGTAAGTCTTGGGCCTGATCTCTAACCTTTTCTGCTTTCTAGCTGCAATAGATAAATGTTTTATATATATCTCTGACTTTTACATTTTGTATCAAATTGATGATTAATCACCCTTAGTCTTGCATTCTTTCTCTAAAGCTATGATCACACTCCAGCAACATCCATTGAAATCCATTGTCCTTATAATTATTATTTTCTCTAAACCTCTTGAGGGACTGAGATATTATATAATACTTGTCAATGCATGACTTCCCACCAGTTTTTGTTCCCAGTTCACGACAGGTGAACATTTTAACAATCACATCATTACAACATGCCCACAATTACCAGTTTCTACCTATCACTAGTGATGGGATTCTCATTGCCAGGTAGCCAGTGGGTGTTGCAGCTCAAAAATGCCAATTTAGAGTCTACTTTTTTTTAGACCATTCCCTGTATCAATCATCTTAGGTCAGTGGCCCTGAGAAGCAGATTCTGAGATGGAGAATTTGCACATGGACAGTTTATTAGAGAGTGCTCTCAGGAACACCAGTGAGGGAATGAAGATGCAGGATAGGGCACATTGATGAACTGAATGCAAAGTGGTTGCCACAAAGTCCACAATTGATCCACAGGAGCTCTGGAATTCAGATATCTTTTCAGAGTTGTCTTAAATTGGGGAAAGGGGATCAGATTTCACATTGACCAGTCATTAGATGCTGGCTACCTTTGGGAAAGGGATGTAACTTTGGGTGAGGGAGCCAGCTCCCTTCCTGCTTAGAGTAGTTTCTAGAGATGGACTCAGATATGAGCTGTCAGCAGCCAACAATCCTGGAAGCTAGGGATTTGAGGGCCTTGGTTCTGATTGGGAGATCTGGGTAGTGCACCCTAGCATATACTACAAGAGACAAGAGAAAAAGTAGGAAGACTTGTCAAAAGGTTAATAAAGTACTCTAAGTGAGAGATGATAGATTGGAGTTTGGGGGAACAGTGGAGGTGGTGGAGTGGTTGTATTTTAGATATATTTCAAAGGATTTCCTGATGGATTAGATATCAGGGGAAAGAGGAATCAAGGGTGTCTTCAAAGATTTTGCCCTGAACCACTGGAAGAATAAAGTTTCCTCATCAGTTTAATGAGAAGTGATTGTTAGCACAAGGCTTTGTCTTCTGAAAGCAGCTGTATTAACTGAAGATGGTAATTTCATTTGCAATTTCTAGCTGAATAAAGAATGTGGGCTTATAATTTTCTTTTTCCACGATATAAATTGCCTGCATTGATTCAATTAGAAATTGAAAATTTGAACAGACTCATGACCTTGGAATAAATTAAAATTTTGTCAAAGAATAATCTTTAACGAAGTAAGCTAAAGTAGAATTAAAGTCAAATATTTTAAAACATTCAAAGATAGATAATTTTCATCACTAGTACCCATTTCCAAAGTAGTGAAATAGCAAGAAAACTTTCTAACTCATTTTGAGAAAATTAGTACATATGAAAACTGAACACAGATAACATGAAAAGAAAATACAGATCAATCTCATTTATGAATATAGATTAAAAATCCTAATCAAAGTATTCGTAAATCTAATTTAAGAGTATATTAAAAATCACTAAGAAAGATTTATTTTATAAATGCAGTGGAGATTACTATTAGGAAATTTATTAATATAACATATCACTAATAGCTCAAAGAAAATAAAAGATATAACTATAATAGATAATGATAGTTCACTGTTTAAGTGTTTTACATATATGTTAAATTAACTTATATAAAGATCCCACAATGCAGGTAATATTTTATCTTCATATTTTAGAAGAGAAAAACTAAAATGCACAAGGTTTAGTAACTTGCTTAAATTCACACAATTAGTATGTGAGAGTACTAAGATATGAAATCAGGAAGAACATGTAATATTAAATCACTGTCTTAGATTGCCTCCCAATAGACAGTAATGTTATAATATTTATAATTGGCTAACTTTATCAAGTGCTTACTATTAGCCAGATACTACTCTGAGCAATTTAAATGAATTAACTCATCCTCACTATAACCATATGATTCAGGCATTAATACCATTATTCCCATTTTACAGATAAGACAAGTGAGGTAGAGAAAGTTTAAATAAACTCCTGAGGATCACTCCACTACTAAGTGGTAAATTGGGATTTTGAACAAATGCTATACTGCTTCTAAAACATTTGAACAACCATTCCTCATACTAAACAAAGGAAAGCAATATAGAACAAACAAAAAACTATGTTATTAAACTAAATTAAAAGGATGCTTCCTTAAAATTATTTAAAAAAAACTAAACTCGCATTCTACTTCATACTTCATGGAACTGTTAATAATAAATGTATTACTATTGAAGTAAGTAACAATGAATATTGTAATGGTCTAATAATTCCATCTAGTTTATATTCCCCTGGAAGAGGTCCTAAAACAAGGATTCATATTTAGGTTTAAGTGGCTTATTTGGGAGATGATCCCAGAAAAAGGTCAGGGAAGGTAAGGTACCTAATAAAGGATGCATTATCAAGCTAGTAACTTAATCCACTGGGTAATTCCATGAGTCAGGGTAGAGTTACCAGCCTCAATTAATCTGTGTCATGCCCAGTGACAAAGGAGGTAGGATATTTATATACCAATCCCTGTCAGTTGTTAATTAAGGGTTGCTTCTTAGTGGGTGGGAATATGTGTTGATTCTATGGCATTCTAGTCTGCCCTGCACACTGGTAGAATGGGCTCTAGCTCCAGAGAAAGCCCTAAGGCAGTTGGAAGTCTGGTTTGTACCACAATGGTAAAACCTGGGGTGGATATGGTTGGGATATTGACAGTGTCTGCTACACCACCTGGTAACACCTTTCTAAGTACTGATACCGATGCCCATATTTTTAGGCATTAGTAATTTTTCTTCTATAAGTAGGACAACAGAACCTCATTATAGGTATCTATCTGGTAAGGAGAATTTAGAGAAAGCAGTTTAGCTGGACCTCAGCCAAAGGTGCTTATTATTATTATTATTTTTTATTTTGGCATATTATGGGGGTATAAATTTTAAGGTTTTAAAAAGTGCCCCTCCTCCCCACCCCCCACAAGTCTGAGCTTCCAGCGTGACCATCTTCCTGATGGTGCTTATTTACTACAGAAATGAAAGAACCTTGCTACAACCCAGTTCGTCTATAAAACATTGGTCCTCAGTTACAAGTGGCAATACAGTTACATTTGATTATTGGAAAATCTTCTATTAATAATAGGGAACATGACTTCTGTTTTAAGATTGGAAGGAACTAGATTTCTTTTAATTCTATAAACCAATCATCCTGTAAACCATGAGAAATGATGCTGTCATCTAGTAAAATATAAACTATAATTTCCATGCATTGTATGGGAAGAAGGACTCTGAATTTATCTTCAATTACTATTGTTATATTATGACAACCATATGAAAAGATGGATGAACATTTCCATGTCTTATGAGCATTAAATGCCTAAGCATTTAAAATTTGTTCCAGATGGCTAGATCCTAACATGGTGTTTGTTACATAGTAGGTACTTCAAATATATATTTCTTGAAACTCAGTTACCATTTATAGTGAAATTTTAGGATAGATCAATCCTTTATTTTATTTATTTTCAAACTTTGTGTTCCTACAACATGTCAGGCACTGCTAATTTAGGATTTTAGCTAGATAGATGTCTTTGTATTACCTGGCAGAGACAAATAACTTAAGTTGCTTAGTAATGTCATATAACATATTAAACTACAGAAGTGTTCCCACGTGCAGAGAAAATCTTCACCCTTAATGTAAATTTTATAGATTTGTTTGTCTTTCTAAAAATCTTCCTATATCTGTTCAAGCATCCCTTCCTTTCCATTTGCCTTCATTAATCCATCTGTTTGACAGCTTCTTTAATAGGATAATAGCTCACTAAAAACTCCTGGGAAATCTACAGATGATTACAGAGAGAGGTAGTATCCACATTTCCTGTCTTTCTTAGTGGAACATTGCATTTAGTTGATAAGTCAGTTGGCACCCACTGAGTACCATCATGGTTTCACTCATTCTTCAGATGTTCTGAATTTGTAAATTGCGTGTGTAATTTCATACTTGCCAAGGATTCCTAAACCCACTGCACTGAAAATCACAAAATTCATTTCTTCTCTAATTGTTTTAGGTCCCAACTTAGTTACCGCTGAAATTTTGCATCTTCTGTGACAGTGTATGTAAGCTTTGTGACTATGCCTATCATTAAATCAGCTCTAACACTATTCCCTCAAATTAGAGATGGCTTTGTGGTTAGCTCAGTAATCTATATAAAGAGAAAATTTTGCTTTTAAGAAGTACTGCTCTTTAAATTTATTCCTGTCCTTGTATGCAAAGTTGTAGAATGAGATATTCAGTAGCAATAAATCTGGAGTCATATTTGTTTTTTCATTTATTTGGTAATTTTATTTATTTACTGAGTTGTATGTTCTGTAAGAAAAGTCTGTGGACTAAGAATGGCAGAATCAAAGGTCTGGGATCCAGCATGTCTGTGCCTTCCACTAGACAAGTTATGTGACCTTGTACTAGTCTCTGTGCCTAGTTTCCTGATCCATAAAAAAGAAGAAAATTATTCTTCTTTTTCACAGAGCTGTAAAAATACAATGAGGTATTAAGAGTATAGGAAACAGCTTCATATACAATAAGGCATTCTACATAAAGGATTCTTGCTATTGCTACTATTACTACCACTACACTCATTTATTAGTTGGTTACCTTGGCTAAGTTGACCTTTCTGAACTTTCATTTCTTTATTTGTATCAAGACTACTTCTGCGTTCAGTTCTACTTTGGCATCAGGAGAGATTTTATTTTGGGAGACATCCTAGAAGAGAATGTTGAAGATGAGTTACTCTTAGCTTGGGAGGAGGGGAGTTCATTTCCAGTAAAGTTAGCCATGTGAGCAAAGCTTGAAACAGCCTGGTGATTTAGAACTGCAAGTAATTTTGAAGGAGTCTTCTACATGGTTGGATGGGAGTCTTAAAAATAAGACCCCACAGGGAAGATCAGATCAAACCAAACAGTCAGGACTGCATTCCATCAGTTAGGTGGTCCTAACTGATTCTAAGCAAAAATAAAACTTATAGGTATGAGGAGGATGGACTGGGTCACAGGAGAGTAGTAGTGAAGATAAGACCCAGTTAATAGTAACACTTACTATGCACTAAATGCTTACAGGACCTTGTGCTAAGCCTTTTACATGTCTTATATCATTTAATCCTAAGAACAACTATCTGAATTAGGTCCTTATATTACCCTCATTTTACAAGTGAGGAAACAGAAGCTCAGAAAGGTTAAGTAACACCCTCAAAGTTATATATCTAGTAATGGGCAGAATGGAAGTTTTTCAGACTTTAAAACCTACACTCTCAATTGTTACTCTGTATTGCATATTTTTATTGAAAAACTATTTCCTGAACTGATTACTTGAAACTGCTGAAAATTATTTGAAAAATTATATCACAGGATCTTTGTCCATCTAACTGAATCCTTCCTGTAGTGCAGGGATCATCTGTATAATGCCCCATGGATAGTCTTTTGTTCTGTTTTAGCCCACACTTTGTGACAGGTAGCTCAGTACAAAGAGAATGGATCTCTTTGATAATTTTCATCATATTGAGGTAAAACACCAGTCCTGCCTTAAGTTTCATTCCCTGGAAAACACTTAGTTGTATAAACCTTTTTTTTCTCATGATAGCTTTTCAAATACTACCAGTCACATCACCCAATTCTTTCTTTCTTTTGTGTGTAGTGGGAGAACCTTTTCCTTTTTGTGCTGTAATATACTTTACTTCTCTGTATTACTCTTCTCCACCCCAGTTCAAGAGTCATTAGAGTTTCTTACCATTTTCTTCACTTTGTTGTTCCCTCCCCCATGATATTTCCTCTGTCATACCATGTCTCTTATTAGTGAATAGCATTACCTAATCTGTTAGCTCCCTAGTTATAGTACAGCATAATTACAACTATTTTAAGCAGTTATTTATTATACATATCATCACTAGTTGATTGTGAGGTGCTTAAGGGCAGATGCCATCTTTCATTGATCTCTGTTTCTCCCACATTGCTCCGGACAGCACTATGTACACATTAGACAAGCAGTTAAATGTTTCTTTTTTAAAATTTTTATTTCAGCATCTTATGGGGGTACAAATATTTAGGTTACATATATTGCCTTTGCCCCACCCAAGTCAGAGCTTCAAGTGTGTCCATTTCCCAGTCAGTGTGCACTGCACCCATTAGGTATGAATATACCCATCCCCACCTCCCCCTCCCACCTGCCCAACACCCAATGAATGGTACTGCTATATATGCACATCTTGAACAAATTATAATGACCAGCTTGATATTGAAATGGTATAGATTTTCATAGTTTTTCCTATTCTCATCTTGCTCTCATCTCTGAAAAGAACAATTATTTTCCTCTTTGAGGTTGAGAACTTATGGTTTCTTTTTGTTAATTGCTTGTTGCAAAGTAGGCTTAAATGAATCAGTTATACTTGGGCACTCGGTAGAATTTTATAGAGTGAAGACATATGTTGAGTGAAAAAGTTTCTTTCTGTTCAACTAATGCCAATTACCACCCATCATTGAACTTCTTGAGCTTGAAGATTTATTTATTAAAGAGATTCTAAAGTGAGCTTCACTCATTGGGACATCAGGTTGAAAGCCAACTTAATGAGACTGTGTAAATTACTAGTGTCATAACAATACCTTTGTCTAGTCTGAGGATGAATAAGGCTTCATTTGCTTCTCTCTAGATTATTTACTGAAATTGCATTTCTGGAGGTTGTTTAATATTTTTTTTTTTTTTTTTGAGACAGTGTCCTGTTCTGTTGCCTGGGCTAGAGTGCAATGGCATCATCCTAGCTAACTGCAATCCCAAACTCTTGGGCTCAAGCAATCATCCTGCCCAGCCTCCCGAGTAGCTGGGACTACAGGTACACACCACCACATCTGGCCAATTTTTTTATTTTTATTTTTTGTGAGATAGGGTCTAACTATTGCCCAGGCTGATCTTGAATTCCTGACCTCAAGTGATCCTCCCACCCTGGCCTCTCAAAGCATTAGAAATACAGGCATGAGCCACTGTGCCCAACTGAAATTTTTGATTTTTATATGAACAAATGGCAAATCTATTATTAATTTCAGATAAAGTGCAGAATGGTGAGTTCTGAAAAAAAACTTAGGTAAGATAAAGGAAAAAAGTGATTAGCTATGAAGAAATAGATGCTATTTTTTTAAAGCAAGGAAGCCAACAAGAAGTTGTTAATATTCTACCATTATCTTGTAAAGAGAAGAATTATCTCTCCTTAAGTTACATCTGTGCACATTCAGTCAATAATTATTTATTAGATTATCTACTTAGTACCATACTATGCTGAGTGTTTGAAAGAACTGAAGATCTTGTGTCTGGTTCCAGATAGGTGTTTACTTGAAGCATTGGTGAACATTCTAAAACAGTATATAGAATGTGCTAAATTATGCTGACTGTGATCTTATAGCCTTTGCCTTGAGCACTTGAACACATCATCCCTGATATAGTTTGGATGCTTGTCCCCTCCAAATCTTATGTTGAAATTTGATCTCCAATGTTGGAAGTGGGGCTGAGTGGAAGGTGTTTTGGTCACTGGGGGCAGATCCTTCAAGAATCTTGAAGGGCTTAGTGCACTCCCCTAGTAATGAGTGAGTTCTCACTCTGTTAATTCACAGGAGAGCTGGTTGTTTAAGAGAGTGGGCACTCCTGCCTCTTTTTCTTGCTCCTTCTCTTACCATATGACACTCTGTTTCCCCTTTGCCTTTTGCCTTGATTGCAAACTCCCTTAAGTTCTCACCAGAAGTAGATACTGGTGCCATGTGTCTTGAACAGCCTGCAGAACCGTGGGCCAAATGAAGCTCTTTTCTTTATAAATTACCCAGCCTCAGGTATTCCTTTATAACAGCACAAAACAGTCTGAGACAATCGCTTTCAATGCTCTAGTTCAGTGCCTCATTGTCCCTGGCTTTGAATATTGCAATAATATTTACTGCTAGAACAGTTAGTGGTCAAATATTTGTTGTCTGAATCAGTAAATAAATGGCCCAGAATCTAAATGCTATAGAAAATTAACACATTGACTGCCACACTAGAAAAATTTGTTTTTTCTTGGGGCCATGGTGTTTTATTACAAAAATAGAATAAAAACTTTGACAACAAAACAATCCTTTCTAATTTAATGAAAAGTTTGTTATTTTTTATTGTTTTCTGTGTGTGAGTCATATGCAACTTGAAAAATAGTTCTCGCGGCTCCCAAGGTGAAGAGACGTGTGAGGCCCTGGACTCAAAACTAGTGTGAATTAAACACAACTCACATGGCAGTTAATGCTTTATAGAAGGCTGGGATCAGGAGTAGTCAGTGAAGATTGCCTGTAGAGGGTAGTATTTAAGTTGAAAGCCACATGGGAAACTTGGTAGAAAGAGAGTAAACACACAGTGAGAGAGCTGCGGCTATCTGTCAAAGTTTTCAATACCGGGTGACTACAAATAGTAAAGCCATATTTATTTTGATTTCGGAGCTTTGTCTGAAATATGAAGTTCAGACAGAATAAGAATAAAGTTCCCATTGGAAAGGAGATGTTTAGCTAACACTAGAAAGCCATTGTATTCAAGTGTTCTTAAAAATATTGTAAGCCATATGCTAATTTCAAATAATTCTGATCTGTTCATTAAAATATCTATTTGTTATTAATTTTTTCATTTATACATATTTAAAAAATAATAAATAACCCATTTTATTTAAAATTTTGCTAAGGTTTTTCATTAATTTAGACTTGTTAACCCCCCACATATCTATTACTTATTTGAATAGTTTTTGTAAAAGAAAATCCTGATCAAGTTATTACTTTGCTTAAAAATCCTTATTGGCTTCCATTGATTTTAGTTAGGTTAAAGTTTGTAGTCCTTAGAGGCAAAAGAGTATAAGAAAATAAAGCTGATTGAGTGATTACTATGTGCCAGGCACCATCCTGAATGCTTTACATACATTATATAATTTAATTCTTACAATATCTAAATGTGGTAGATACTATTATTAGTCCCACATGTGTATGGAGAAAAGTTAAGTTTAGATAGGTAAGTCAATCATCATATGAGTAGTATGTGGTAAAGCTAGCATTCAAATCCAGGCAGTTAAACTCTAAAGTCCAGGACTTTAATAACTGTTTAATACTGTTTCCTGAAAGAAGATAAATAATATGTTTAATTGCATCAGGCTAAAACATCTTGGTATATCTATCATATATGAAGGCCATCCAATTGAACTGAAAATTAGTGTCTGTTAGTATTTACTTCTGTGATTCCTTTTTAAATGCTTCTTTATTTAATGGCTTTCATTCTGATTTTTTAATATAGTTTACAGTCAAGTGTCATATTCTAAAAGTGACTTCTTTCCTTTTCTCTTTTTCTCCCTTCTTTTCTTCCCTTCCTTCCTTCCTTTTTTCTTTTCCAGGTGATTTTCTTTTTTTTCTCTCTCTTTTTTTTTTATTTCGGCATATTATGGGGGTGCAGATTTTTTTTTTTTTTTTTTTTTGAGACAGAGTCTCACTTTGTTGCCCAGGCTAGAGTGAGTGCCGTGGCGTCAGCATGGCTCACAGCAACCTCAATCTCCGGGGCTCAGTGATCCTACTGTCTCAGCCTCCCAAGTAGCTGGGACTACAGGCATGCGCCACCATGCCCGGCTAATTTTTTGTATATATATTTTTAGTTGTTAAATTAATTTATTTCTATTTTTGGTAGAGACAGGGTCTCGCTCAGGCTGGTTTCGAACTCCTGACCTTGAGCAATCCGCCTGCCTCGGCCTCCCAAAGTGCTAGGATTACAAGCGTGAGCCACCACGCCCGGCCTAGGGGTGCAGATTTTAAGGTATCAATAAATGCCCATTTCCCCCCTTCCCCCACAAGTCTGAGTCTCCATCATGACCATCCCCCAGATGGTGCACATCTCACTCATTATATATGTATATACCCGCCCCCCTCCCCCCTCCCACCTGCCCAATACCCTATTACTGTAGTACCTATGTGACCACTTAGGTGCTGTTCAGTTAATACCAATTTGCTGGTGAGTATATGTGGTGCTTGTTTTTCCATTCTTGGGAAACTTCACTTAATAGTATGGGTTCCAGCTCTAACCAGGAAAATATAAGATGTGCTATATCACCATTGTTTCTTAGAGCTGAATAGTACTCCATGGTATACATATACCACATTTTATTAATCCATTCTTGGATTGATGGGCACTTGGCTGTTTCCACAGCCTTGCTATTATGAATTGTGCTGCTATAAACATTCGAGTGCAGGTGTCTTTTTTGTAGAGTGTCATTGGATCTTTTAGGTAGATGCCCAGCAATGGGATTGCTGGATCAAATGGTAGTTTCACTTGTATTCCTTTAAGGTATCTCCATATTGCTTTCCACAGAGGTTGAACTAGTTTGCAGTAGCCACCAGCAGTGTAGGAGTGTTCCTCTCTCTCCGCATCCATGCCAGCATTTATTGTTTGGAGACTTTTTGATAAAGGCCATTCTCACTGGAGTTAAGTGATATCTCATTGTGGTTTTGATTTGCATTTCCCTGATGATTGGACATGTTGAGCATTTTTTCATATGTTTGTTGGCCATCCTTCTGTCTTCTTTAGAAAAGTTTCTGTTCAAGTCCTTTGCCCACTTTTTAATGGGGTTATTTGATTTTTTCTTCCTGATTTTCGTGAGTTCTAAGTATATTCTAGTTATCAGTCCCTTATCGGATGCATAGGATGCAAAAATTTTCTCCCATTCTGTAGGTTGTCTGTTTACTTTCATGACTATTTCTTTGGCTGTGCAGAACCTTTGTAGTTTGATCATGTCCCAGTTATTTATTTTTGTTGCTGCTGTGATTGCCTTTGGGGACTTCTTCATAAACTCTTTGCCCAGGCCGATGTCTAGGAGAGTGTTTCCAACTTTTTTCTCTAGAGTTCTAAAGGTTCATACCTTAGGTTTAAGTCTGTTATCCAGCGTGAGTTGATTATTATGAGAGGTGAAAGGTGTGGGTCCTGTTTTAGCCTTCTACAGGTGGCTATCCAGTTTTCTCAGCACCATTTATTGAAAAGGGATTCTTTTCCCCAGTATATGTTTTTGTCTGCTTTGTCAAAGATTAGATGGCTATATGAGGATGGTTTTATATCAGGATTCTCACATCTGTTCCACTGGTCAATATTCCTGTTTTTGTGCCAATACCATATTGATTTAATTACTACAGCTTTGTAGTACAGTTTGATATCTGGCATATTAATGCCTCCCATTTTGTTTTTGTTGCCTAGAATTGCATTTGATATTCGGGGTCTTCTTTGGTTCCATACGAAGTGTAAAATTATTTTTTCTATATCTGTGAAGAATGCTGATGGAATTTTCATAGGTATTGCATTGAATCTGTAGATCAGTTTGGGTAGTATAGACATTTTGATGATGTTGAGTCTGCCGATCCACGAGCATGGTATGGATTTCCATCTGTTTACATCCTCTGCTATTTCCTTCCTCAGTGTTTCATAGCTCTCCCTGTAGAGCTCTTTTACCTCCTTGGTTAAGTATATTCCTAGGTACTTTAATTTCTTTGTTGCTATTGTGAAGGGAATTGAGTCTTTGATTTGGTTCTGAATTTGATTGTTGTTGGCGTATATGAATGCCTCTGATTTCTGTGTATTGATTTTGTATTCTGAGACTTTACTAAATTCATTGATCAGTTCCAGGAGTTTCTTGGTTGAATCCTTGGGGTTTTCTAGATACAATATCATATCATCAGCAAACAGTGAAAGTTTGATCTCTTCTGCCCCTATTTGGATACCTTTGATTCCATTTTCCTGTCTGATTGCTGTAGCCAAGACTTCCAGCACTATGTTGAACAGAAGTGGAGATAGTGGGCAGCCTTGTCTGGTTCTAGTTCTAAGTGGGAATGCTTTCAATTTTTCCCCATTAAGTATGATGTTGGCTATGGGTCTGTCATATATGGCTTGTATCATTTTTAGGTATGTCCCTTCTATGCCTATTTTCTTAAGTGTTCGTATCATGAAAGGGTGTTGAATTTTGTCAAAAGCTTTTTCTGCATCTATTGAAAGAATCATGTGGTCTTTGTTTTTGCTTCTGTTTATGTGGTGAATTGCATTTATAGATTTACGTATGTTGAACCATCCCTGCATCCCTGGGATGAAGCGCACTTGGTTGTGATGGATTATTTTTTTGATAAGCGTCTGGATTCGGTTAGCTAAGATTTTGTTGAAAATTTTTGCATCTATATTCATTAGGGATATTGGTCTGTAGTTTTCTTTTTTTGTTGAATCCTTCCCTGGTTTTGGTATCAGAGTAATATTCACTTCATAAAAGGTGTCGGGGAGGTTTCCGTTCTTCTTGATGTTGTGGAATAGTTTCTGCAAGATAGGTACTAGTACTTCTTTGTAAGTGTGGTAAAATTTGGGTGTGAAGCCATCTGGACCGGGACTTTTCTTTTTAGGGAGATTTTTAATTGCTGTTTCTATTTCAGCTGTTGAGATTGGTCTGTTCAGGGAATCTATTTCTTCTTGGTTGAGCCTAGGGGGCTGTGTGTTTCTAGAAATTTGTCCATTTCCTCCACATTTTCTAGTTTGTGTGCATAATGATTTTTGTAGTATTCAAAATTATATCTTTTATCTCTTTGGGATCAGTTGTGATATCTCCTTTTTTATTCCTGATGGAGCTTATTAGAGATTTCTCTTTTCTGCTTTTCATTAGCTTAGCCAATGGTGTGTCGATTTTGTTTATTTTTTCAAAGAACCAACTTTTTGTTTTATTAATATCCTGAATAGCTTCCCTGTTTTCAATTTCGTTTAGTTCTGATTTGATCTTGTTGATTTCACTTCTTCTGCTGGTTTTGGGGTTGGTCTGTTCTTCTTTTTCCAGCTCATTGAGTCGTTTCATTAGAATGTCTATTTGTGATCTTTCTGTCTTTTGGTTATAGGCATTTATGGAGATAAACTTTACTCTCAGAACTGCTTTAGGTGTGTCCCAGAGGAATTGATAACTTGTCTCTCCATTGTCGTTTTCTTCATAGAATTTTTTTATTTCCATCTTGATTTCTTCATTTATGAAGTAATCCTTTAGTAGGAGGTTGTTTATTTTCCACGTTTTTGTGTAGAAATGTGAGTTTCTGTTAGGGTTGATTTCTACTTTTATTCCACTGTGATCTGAGAAGGTACACGGTATGATTTCTATTTTTTTAAATTTCTTGAGATTTACTTTGTGTCCTAGGATATGGTCAATATTAGAGAATGTCCCGTGAGCTGATGAGAAGAACGTATATTCAGTGGATTTTGGGTAGAATGTCCTATAGCTGTCAGTCAGACCCAATTGTTCCAGGGTTTTGTTTAAGTTCATTATTTCTTTATTAATTTTCTGTTTGGAGGATCTGTCTCGTGCCGTCAGTGGGGTGTTGAAATCTCTGGTGATTATGGAGTTGCTATTAATCCATTTGCTTAGATCCAGTAAGGTTTGCTTTATGAAACTGGGTGCACCTAAGTTGGGTGCATATATATTTACAATTGTTATCTCTTCTTGTTGAAGTGTGCCCTTCACCATTATATAATGATCCTCTTTGTCTTTCACTACTTTTGTTGGTTTAAAAACTAAATCGTCTGAAATTAGAACTGCCACGCCAGCCTTCTTTTGGCTTCCACTTGCCTGCAATACTGATCTCCACCCTTTTACTTTTAGTCTATATGCATCCTTTCAGGTTAGATGTGTTTCCTGAAGACAGCATATACTTGGCCTGTATTTTCTTATCCATTCAGCCAGCCTATGTCTCTTGAGTGGAGAGTTTAAGCCATTCACATTTATTGAGAGAACTAATAGGTAAGGTAGATTACTGTTCATTCTGTTGGGTTGGATGTTGTTGCTTTGATTTCTCTCTTGAGCCATTGTATTATCTGGCCTTTAATCTTTGGGTTTTGGTTGTTTTTATATTCGTCAGTTTTTATTATGGTGCTCTATGCGTAACACTGTTTTGAGTAGTTCTTGTAGGGCTGGTCTTGTCTTGGTGAATTCTCTGAGACTTTGCTTGTCTGAGAATGTCTTTATTTCCCCTTCATATATGAAGCTTAGTTTTGCAGGGAATAAGATTCTATGGTGGGCATTGTTTTGTTTCAGAAGAGTGAAAATGGGGCCCCAGTCTCTCCTTGCTTGTAAAGTCTCATTAGAGAATTCTTGTGTTATTCGTATTGGCTTTCCCTTGTAGGTTACTTGCTTCTTTCTTCTTACAGGTCTTAGAAGGGCCTCTTTAGTTGATATTTTGGTCAGTCTGATGACTGCATGACGTGAAGTCTTCCTGTCTGCATTGAATCTCCCAGGGTTCCTTTGTGCTTCTTGAACTTGTATATCGAGATTTTGAGCAAGGCCTGGGAAATTTTCCTCTACTATATCTTCAAAAAGCTTGTCCAACCCTTGAGTGTTGTCTTCTTCCCCTTCTGCTAACCCTATGACCCTCATGTTAGGTTTTTTCACATAATCCCAAAGCTCTTGTAGTGTTTGCTCTTTTCTCTTGTTTCTCTACTCTATCTCGGTGACTGATTTATTTAATTAGAAGGTGTTATCTTTAATCTCTGAGATTCTTTCTTCTATTTGATCTACCCTGTTCTTGAGACTTTCCACAGTATTTTGTAATTCTCTGAGTTGATTCTTCATCTCTAGGACTTTGGTTAAAGTTTTCTTCACTGTGTCGATCTCTTTAGTGAACCTTTGTTCCATATCCTGGAGGCTTTTTGTGGTTTCTTTGTGTTGGTTATTGAGTTATTGTTGCAGGTCGGTGAATGTTCTTATGATCCACATACGAAATTCCTCTTCTGTCATATTGGTTGCCTGATTTGAGTTGGTGTCCTTTTCTAGGGGGCTGGTGCTCCTCTTTAGGGGTTGTTTTCTGTTTGGTTCTTCATATTTCCTGAGTTCTTTTGCTGATTTCTTCCCATGTCGAGCCATTGTTGTTTCTTTCCTTTAGGTTTTTGTTTGGGTATTCACACACCTTGTTTAGTTTCTGAGCTGTTAGGTGGTGTCTGTGGGTGAGATTCGACCACTCCCTGTATATTGAGTCAGTGGGTGCTGTGAAAAGGCTGTGCAGGGTACCGTCCCTGTCAGTAGGTGGCGCTTACTTGGAGGAACAGGCTATGCTGTTGATTTTGTGTCCTGTTAACAGCTCTTGTTCTGGCTGAGCTGGGTTGGGTAAGCTTGCCCTCAGGCACCACCAATGCCGTTAGCAGGGGTGAAAGTTCTGTTCTCTGCTTCCAGGAAAAGCTGTCAGGGTGGGCTGGAATGGTCCCACTCAGCCAGAAAGTCTAGGTGTGGGGGTGGGGCTGTCTGAGACCAGCAGTCTGGAACAGGCCTCGCTTCTTTCCACCCTCCCCAATTCCGCAGCTACTCCTGGGTCTCTCCCAGCAGGCCAGACCACACGCCACCAGGGCTCCCCGTACTGTGATGTCGGCGGGGAGGTTCCCTGGGCAGGAACGCCACCTGGGCTGGGCATATGGCCTCCTTTTGGGAAGAGGGTTGCCCTCTAGGACGCTGATCTGCCCCTGAAGGCACACACACCTCAGTAGGCTGTTCACGTATAACCCTTCTGTACCCCGGGGCAATTCTAGCCCTCGGTGCAGGGGATCTGGTCTGCAGGTCCGACCTCTGGGTCCCAGAGTTCAAACTGTATCCCCACCAGGGAGAGGAGTTCTGGTCCCAATTCACCCACAGGGAGCCCAAGCTGTGTCTGTGTCTCTCAGCCTCTGAGTCGGCACCGTTCTCCTGGGAACACCGTGCCAGCAGCACCTGGGAGGGCTGGCGGGTAGGGAGCTCACACTCTGAGTTCCCCTAAGTCAGCTGTAGGGTCCCAAAAGGACGATCCTGTTCCCTGGAGGTGCCTCCGGCTGTTGGCTGTATTGTCTCTCTGGGCAGCTGCCGGTAGGGTCTGCCGAAGGGAGTAGGAGGCAATATGGCGCCTGCCGCGCGGTTTGAGTCTGTGCACACGGAGGTGCCGGGAGGGAGTTGGGAGCCTGGTTCCACGTCTGCTACAGGCCTACCGCTGGCTGGCAGCAGCCATCTCTGGGCTGGTGTCTGCAGGTCTCTCTACCCGCTGGGGAGCCCACCAGCAGTCCCAAATGCTGGGGAGCAGAAACAGCAAATCCACCTACCCTTGACGCTGGTCTCCGGGCTGCTCCGGTGGTGTCAGCCTCTAGTTCTCCTCCGTAGCCTCCTCTCATGGAGTCTCCTGGGGTCTCAGGTGCCCCTCCTTCGGCCCTCGTCCACTGTATGCTCGTCTTCTTGCTTCTTTTTTCTAATTTCTGCTAGAATCTGTCTTTTCTGCAGAGACACTCTGTCTGGCGGTGTTTCTTGTCCGCCATCTTGATCCTCCCCCAGGTGATTTTCTATATCTATTCTTTGATTCATTAATCTCCATCTTAGTATTTAATTCTCAGATACTGATCCTTTTCCTTTATTTCTTAGTTCTTTGAGGTAACCTCTAGTATAGTAGCTAAGAGCATAGGTAAAATTTGGAGCAAGACTGCCTGGTTTGAATCCTAACATCTCTATTTACTAGTTTTATGAATATGGGTTATTCTTTCTGTGGGTTATCTTTCTCAATAGCTTCCTCTGTAAATTGAGGGGGGAAGGAGGTCAATAAGAATACCCACCTCCTGGGGTTGTCATGAGGATCACATGAAATAATAATTTAGAACAGTGCCTGGCATATTGTACATATACAGTAGCTATATAATTTCTGAATCCTTACAAGAAAGAGAGCTTTTTATAAATTAGTCACTATTGACATTTAAGTGTCAGGGAAAAAGAAGGCCAATGAAGTAGATCAGAAGAGTTGTAGTCGTAGACAAGAATAAAAACAATTACAAAAGTGCTGTCTCCAACTACTTAAAGGAGATGGGATATCAAAAGGAGTTTGAAAAGTTGCTCTCAAATCTCATCTTCTTGAGGGAATACATAGGGAAAAGGAAACACAGGGACTGAAAGAGAGAGGAGAAGTGTGGGGGTGGAGAGAGATGTATTTAGGGGCTACCATGTTATCATGTGCTTGGCACTGTTTTAGATGTAGGACATACTGTGGTAAACAAAATAGACTTGATTCCTGTCCTCCTGGAGCTCATAAACTCAAAAGAAATAATGCTATCTGTTTTGTAAATACAAAAAAATAAAAGCTTGAGATCATTGATTGATCAATGGACTAGGTCATGCTCAAGGAATAAATTGCTGCTGTAGAAATTCACATCATTCTTTGTCATAGATAAACAGTTTGTGGTTCTCTTGTTCTAAGTGGCTCACAATAGTAGGTCTACATCAGACTTATTAACATTGAACCTCTATCTCATAATAATTTCATAAATATTTCTTCATACACTGGGAGCTTACATGCTCATTTTAAATTTTCATCTATCAGTATCAATGTGAGTCTCTTTCCTCATTGTTATGTATTTAATAAAAAGGGACAAATTTTGTTCCACCTCAGTTTGAAGCAAACAGACTATAAAATATTATACTGTTTTAAAGGCAAAAATGCCTCCGAAGGGGAAAAATTATTCAGCAAGGACATGGTATAAACAAGAGCAAAAAAGAATATGGAATTACTATGAGCTACTGATGAAGATGAAGATTTTGTTTATTCAGTGTGATTTCCCAGAAAAAGGCACCAAATGGAGAGTCTGTGGCTTTCCTATCTCTTTTTCTTATAACTTGTTGTCTGCTATATGAAATTGGCTTTGATCTGATTAAATGGATGGTTCAGGCACTTTGTAATAAGAGTAAGATTCTTTCATTTCTGAGCTTCTGGTTCTAAAAAGCCAAAGCTATTACTCTTTGATGGATGTTTGGTGATCTGTGCAAGATGGGTCACAGTCCAGCTTCTCTAAGGCAGATAGGTAAATCAGTAAAAAGCTGACAAATGGTGGGAAAGGACAATCTCATTAGCTAGCTTAACAATTTTGTTTTTAGAAAAACCCAAGGGTAACCTGATGTGGAGATTAAACTCTCAGTCTTGGACAAATCAAGCAGAGCTATATTATTAAGAAATTATGGGAAATTACTCAATATTACTCTATTAATGCTTTAGCTGGGGCTTGGGATTGCTGATATTTGACTGTCTAGCAATTTTAAGAAACATTTTATTTAAAGTAAAAAATAAGGCTTTTTATCTTTAAAACCCATGTTTCAAACATAAGTACAACTTTTCCTTTATTGTTAAAAACATAAATCTCACCATCATGTCTTAGGAGAAAACCTGTTTCTGCTACATCAGCAGTGATGCCATTCTGAGAAATCTAGTATAATTTAAATTTGTTTAGAGCACTTATTTCTTTTAAACGTGAGCAACTAATCAAATTTAGGAAGAAATTTGAAAAGTATTCTTTAATGTATTATATTCATAAGTAATATATTTTATACAATGTCATTTTAAAAGTTAGATATTTTTGGAAAAAAACAAAATAGTAAACAAAAATAATAAACAAAAATCTAAAACAACTCTTCACTCCACTTCAAAATGTTATAAAGTAATTGACAGATCCAACATTTTCTTCTAGAATTCTTATAGTGTCATGCCTTAGGTTTAAGTCTGTTATTGACCATGAGTTGATTTTTGTGAGACGAAAGAGGTGTGGAACCTGTTTTAGTCTTCGACATGTGGCTATCCAATTTTCCCAGCATCATTAATTGAATAAGGATTCTTTTCCCCAGAGTATGTTTTTGTCTGCTTTGTCAAAGATTTGATGGCAAACTCTTATAGACATTGGCCTAAGGAAAGAATTTATGAAGAAGACCCCAAAGGCAATCACAGCAACAACGAAATAAATAAAGGGGACCTGATCAAATTAAAAAGCTTCTGTACTGCTAAGGAAACTATCACAAGAGCAAACAGAAAACCTACGGAATGGGAAAAAATATTCGCATGCTACATATCTGATAAAGGGCTGATAACTAGAATCTATGCAGAACTCAGGAAAATCAGCAAGAAAAAATCAAACAACCCCATGAAAAAGTAGACGAAGGACATGAACTGAAACTTTCCAAAAGATGACAGACTAATGGCCAATAAACATGAAAAAATGCTCAACATCTCTAATAATCCAGGAAATGCAAATAAAAAACACAACGAGGTATCATTTAACATCAGTGAGAATGGCCTTTATCAAAAAGTCCCAACACAATAAATGTTGGCATGAATGAGGAGAGATAGGAACACTTATACTCTGCTGGTGGAACTGCAAACTAGTACAACCTCTGTGGAAAGCAATATGGAGATACCTCAAAGAGCTACAAGTAGAACTACCATTGGATCCAGGAATCCCATTACTGGGTATCTACCTAAAGGAACAAAAGACATTCTATAAAAAAGACATCTGCAGTAGAATGTTTATAGAAGCACAATTGCAAAAATGTAGAAACAACCCAAGTGCCCATGAATACATGAGTGGATCAATAAAATGTGGTATATGTATACCATGGTGTTCTACTCAGCCACAAAAAACAATGGTGGTCTAGCACCTCTTGTATTATCCTGGGTAGAGCTGGAGCCCATTCTACTAAGTGAAGTAGGACAAGAATGGAAAAACACTCACCATCAAATTGGTATTATGTGATCAACACTTATGTGCAGATATAGTAGTAGCAGTCATCAGGAGTGGATAGGTGAGAGGGTGGAATTGAGGATGGGTATATTCACACCGAATGGGTAGGGTGTACACTGTATGGGGGATGGACACATATGAAACTCTGACTCGAGAGGGGCAAAGGCAATATATGTAACCTAAACATTCGTACCCCCATGATATGCTAAAATAAGAAAAATAAAAAAGAACAAAAAGAGAAATACAATTATCTTTTATAGTTAAAAAAATAAAGTAATTGAGAGGTCATCCTTCATATATTGGATTATAAATTCAATAAAAGCAGTGATCAAATATTTTATGCCCAGGAAATACCTTGCACATAATAGAAACTCAATAAATATTCAGTCTCATTTAGTTAATGTTTCTTGAGCACCTCCTTTGTACTGGGCCTCAAATGTTTGGCATATATTGTGTATAGACCACAAAAAGTTCATATTTAATGTTAAAAGCCTGATTTGTTCAATGGCAGATCATGACTAGAAAAAATATTGTTGAAATCTGCCAAAAATGTGCAAAAAATGAAATATATGTAAATAGCATAATGTAACAGTATTAGACTAAAAATCTAAAGTCCTGGGTTAATCCTTAGGGGAGAAATTTCGTCTAAGTTTTGTTTTTCTTATTTGTGAAGGGAAGAGACAAGTTAATTATTTCTCAGTTTTGTAGTATCTTCTGTGCCTCTGTTCTAGGACATGTTTACAATGTGGGAGAGACAAGCCAAAACATTTGATAAATGAATATTCATAAATATGTGCGTGTGTGCGCGTGCGTGTGTGCGCATGTGTGTGTGTGTGTGTGTGAGAAAGAGAGAGAGACAAAGAGATGGAAACAGTGACCTTGAAACCAGTCAAATGTGGCATCCCTGGGAATGATTTAGCAGTTACTACAAAAAGGCCAGCATACCAAGAATTAAGCCCAAGATCAAGGTGATATTCAACCGTCATAAAATTAGATCCAAATCAGATGATAGATATGGTACATGGTGGTCATAAAAAATGTATTCATCCCTTCATGAGATGAAACCCAGGAATTATCAAAGCTGGAGACATGGAATGCCTTGAGGAACAAGGGAAAAGAAATAATGACTTTATAAGAAGGTGACATTGTGGAGATTTATTGATCTTCCTCTTGTTCTCATGCAGCCGAGTGACCTTTGTATATCTGACTTGTAAGTAATTATATATATTAATAAGTGTAGGTAATATCGGATGAGTGTGGTTGGTATATAGGAATTAATAAACACATAAATCATTTTGTCAAGTTAGTTTTAATTTGTACCAATTTTTATATTATGTTTTAGAATAATTCCCCTAAGACATGAGATTTCTTTGACTTTAAAATGCTATGATACTAAAAGATTAAAAGTGGGAATAATTTTTTCCCCTCTTCTTTTTATGGAGATAAAAAATGAGTAATATACCTAAGCAGACTTCTGATTCCTCCAAATGAAGTACTGTAGTGACTATTATAATTTGGTTTTTACAAATTACAATGCACAAGCAATTTTTCTGTTATGGATTTTAGATACAGTTATTCCTCTCAATCATTTTTAATTTAGTTTTTACTTTTAAAATCTAAGTTATAATGCACATAGCTTAATAATTTAGATATTTCTACAAGTTCAGGTCTATAGTGGTCTTTCGAGTTTTATTTTTGCTGTCCCTTCTTCTGCAGAAGTAGCCAGTTTCAATTCCTTTAGCTTACTCTTTTAATTTTTGTATCTATCCCTTTATGACAAATAACACACTTATACATCTATTTTTTATCTTTTTTGTGTGTTTTTTAAAAAGGATTATCTATTAATTTCCTACCCTGAAATATGGAGATTTTTCTGTCTTTCATTGGGACCCCTCCTTTCCCCAAAACACATATACCCATTTTTGCTTTCCACCTTCTTCTTCTGAATAAGGATATAAGTTTAGTTAAATCAACTAATCAATTATATGTATATAATATACATAATACAACTATTACCATTGTATTATATGTAATGTATATATCAGTACAACTATGTAACCTCATACACAGCTGAGCTGTATCATATAATCCAATTCCTTTTTTTTTTTGTGATAGCGTCTCACTCTGATGCCTAGGCTAGAGTGCAGTGGCATTATCATTCCTCACTGCAACCTCAAACTCCTGGGTTCACGCAACCCTCTTGCCTCAGTCTCCTGTGTAGCGGTGACTACAGGTGCATGTCACCACATTTGACTAGTTTTTTTTCTTTTTGTAGAGATGTGGATCTTACTGTGTTGCTCAGGCTGGTCTCAAACTCCTCACCTCAAGTAATCCTCCCTCCTTGGCTTCCCAAAGTGCTAGAATTAGAGGCATGAGCCACTGTGTCTGGTCCCAATTATTTTTAATTTCTACGAATGTTTTTGGTTTCCTTATAGTTAATAAGTAATCTTTCCTTTCATTTGCTTATGTTTTCATGTATCAGTTACTAATTTAATTTGAAACTCTCTGACAATGTCCGATTATCTTAACACATTCAGATTCCTTAGATGGTCTATCAATTTATCTACTTGATGAAATCTCTGCAGGAGCTTTCTAACCTTTCTAACACTGGGTGCTCTTTATCTCTGTTGTACAGCTCTTTTCCTGGATCTTTCTTAACCATCATCCTGGAGATTCTCTTGACCTTCTCTTGAGTTGGAGCTCTTATTCCTTGTATGCTATATCTTCTCCCTTATTGGTTTATTTTTGTATTTGGTGGGGCATTTAATAGCTTACTTATAAAAGATTTATATGAAATATATTTTGTGAGTTTTTTTTCATGTCTGAAAATGACGTTATGCTAATTTAATAGTTTTGGTGAATATAGAATTACAGGCTTAAAAATATTTTTCTTCAGAAATCTAAAGGCATTTCTCACTGTTTTCCAGCTTTAAATGTTGCTATTGAAAGGTTCAGTGTCATTCTCATTCCTGCTTCTCTGTATGTAACTGGTTTCCTCTTAAGTCCCTGATTTCTTCTCCAGGAATCTTGTAAGATATTATCATCAGTAATCTAGAATTTCATGATGATGTTCTTTGATGTGAATATTTATCCATTGGCTAGGTACTTGATGAGCTCCTACAGTCTGGAAACATATGCCCTTCCAGTTTGGAAAAGTACCTTAAGTTATTTTATTGATGATCTTCTCTATATTCTTTGATTTATCTGGCAATCATATTATTCAGATGTTGGACCTGCTGGTCCTCTGATTTTCTTAGATTTCTTTTTTCTATATGTCATTTCTATCTTTTTGCTCTACATTCTGAGTGTTTTTTCACTTTATCTTATAATCTTTCTACTCAACTTTTTATTTCTACCATCATGTTTTTGATAATTTTTGTTCTTTGAACCAAATTTATAATTTCCTCTTATTTCATTAATGCACTATCTTCTCATCTATAAGAAGCCACTAATGACTTTTTTTTTTTTTTTTTTTTTGAGACAGAGTCTCACTCTGCTGCTCAGGCTGGAGTGCAGTGGTGTTATCAAAACTTACTGCAACCTCAAACTCCTGTGCTCAAGGATCCTCCTGCCTCAGCCTCCTGAATATCTGGGACTACAGGTGTTGGACACCATGCTCAGCTAATTTTTCTTTTCTTTTTTTCTTAGAGACAGGGTGTCAGTCTTGCTTGTATTAGTCTTGAACTCCTGGCTTCAGGTGATCCTCCTTCCTCAGCCTCCCAAAGTGCTAGGATTACAGGTGTGAACTATCATGCCTGCCTGGGACTAATGACTTTTTAACAACTTTTTTTCTCCATTTTATTTCTGCTTCATTCAAATTTTTATTGTTTGTTTTGTACTCTTTTAGAATCATTAATCAGATGTTTGGTGATTTTTGACTGCCTGCTCATATTTAAATTTCAGGCATTAAAACCTGGGTAGAAACCTTGAAAGGGGCTTATCAATTATGGGCTTCACAGGAAAGTAATTTGGCTGATAACACAAAGAACTAAAAGTAGACCTGCCATTTGATCTAGCAATCCCACTACTGGGTATTTGTGTTATCTCCATACTGCTTTCCACAGAAGTTATACTAGTTTGCAGTCCCACCAACAGTGTTTAAGTGTTCATTTCTCTCTGTATCTACACCAGCATCTATTGTGTTGGAACTTTTTGATAAAAGCCATATCTTATTGTGGTTTTGATTTGCATTTCCCTGATGATTAGAGATGTTGAACATTTTTTTTATTTCAGGATGAGCATTTTTTAATGTTTATTATCTATTTATCTTATTTTGAAAAGCTTCTGTTCATGTCTTTGCCCACTTTTTAATGAAGTCATTTGATGTTTTCTTGTTGATTTGCTTGAGTTCTTT
This sequence comes from Microcebus murinus, assembly GCF_040939455.1. NCBI lineage: Eukaryota > Metazoa > Chordata > Mammalia > Primates > Cheirogaleidae > Microcebus > Microcebus murinus. The sequence goes on along the minus strand of NC_134107.1, from coordinate 69,200,520 downwards.
ATAAATTCTTGATTACTAGCCCTTTATAAGATGTATAGCATGCAAATATATATTGTAGGTTGTCTATTTGCTCTATTGATTGTTTCCTTGGCAGTGCAGAAACTTTTTGATTTGATCAGGTTCCGTTTATTAATTTTTTCTCTTGCTGTGATAGCTTTTGGGGTCTTCTTCATAAGTTCTTTGCCTAGGTCGGTCTCTATAAGAGTTTTTCCAACCACTTCTTCCAGAATTCTTAGTTTCCTGCCTTAGGTTTAAGTCTCTTATCCATCATAAATTAATTTTTGTGATTGGTGAGAGGTGTGGATCCTATTTGAGTCTTCTACATGTGGCTATCCAATTTTCCTAGCACAATTTATTGAACAAGGATTCTTTTGCCCAGTGTATGTTTTGATCTGGTTTCTCAAAGATCAGATGGCAATGTGTGAATGGTTTTGTATGTGGGTTCTCTGTTATGATACATTGGTCTATGTCTCTGTTCTCATGCCAGTAACATGCTGTTTTAGTTATTATAGCTTGTAGTATAGCTTGATGTCTGGTGAGGAGATGCCTCCCAATTTGTTCTTTTTGCTTACGGTTACTTTTGCTCTTCAGGGTCTTTTCTGGTTCCATGCAAAGCATAGAATTATTTTTTCTTGGTCTGCAAAAAAATAACCTTGGTATTTTAATGGGGATTGCATTGAATCTGTAAATCACTTTGAGTTGATAAGGCATTTTACAATGTTGAGTCTGCTGATCCATGAGTATGACATATCTTTCCATTTGTTTACCTCCTCTGTGATTTCCTTCCTCAGGGTTTCCTAGTTCTCCCCATGGAGGTCTTTCATTTCCTTGGTTAAATATATTCCTAGGTATTTTATTTTCTTTGTTGCTATTGTGAAAGGTATTGTGTTTTTGATTTGATTCTCAGCTTGACTATTATTGGTGTATAGGAATGCTTTTGATTGTGTATGTTAATTTTGTAACCTGAGACTGAATTTATCAATTCCAGGAGTCTTTAGTCAGGATATTTGTGGTTTTCTAAATTTAAGGTCATATAATCAGCAAAGAATGATAGTTTAACTTCTTCTTTCCCTATTTGGTTACCTTTGATTTCCTTCTTTTGCCTGATTTCTCTAGCTAAGACTTCCAGCACTATGTTGAACAGAAGTGGTTACAGTGGGCAACCTTGTCTGGTTCCAGGTCTAAGTGGGAATGCTTTCAATTTTTCCTTGTTCAGTATGATGTTGGCTGTGGGTTGTCATATATGGATTTTATAATATTGAGGTATGTTCCATCTATGCCTATTTTGTTTAAAGTTCTTACAAAATGATGCTGAATTTTGTCAAATGCTTTTTCTGCATCTATTGAGAGGATCATATGGGCTTTTTATGCTTCTATTTATGTGGTGAATCACATTTATAGATTTACATATGTTGAACCATCCTTGCATCTCTGGGATGAAGCCCACTTTATCATGGTGGATTATTTTTTTGATGGGCAGCTTGATTGGTTTTGCTAGGATTTTATTGATAATTTTGGCCTCAATATTTATAAGGGATATTGATCTGTAGTATTCTTTTTTTTTGTTGTGTCTTTTCCTGGTTTTGGTATCAAGGTGCTATTGGCTTTGTAGAACAAGTTTGGGAAGATTCCTTTCTTCTCTATGTTATGAAATAATTTGTCCAGTATAGTTACCAGTTCTTTGTAAGTCTGGTAAAATTCAGTTGTGAAACCATCTGGTCCAGGACTTTTTTTGTCGGGAGATTTTTTTTATTGCCGCTTCAATTTTGGTACTTGATATTGTTCTGTTCAGGAGTTCTATTTCTTCCTGATTGATCCTAGGGAGTTTGTGTGTTTCCAAGATTTTTCCATTTCCTGAACACTTTCAATTTGTGTGCATAGAGATTTTTATAGTATTTAGAGATGATATTTTGTATTTTTATGGTATCAGTTGTAATGTCCCCTTTTTCATTTCTGATTGAGCTTATTAGGATCCTTTCTTTTCTGTTTCTGGTAAATCTAGCAAGAGGCCTGTCTATTTTGTTTATCTTTTCAAAGGACCAACTTTTTGTTTCATTAATCTTCTGTATAATTCCTTTGTTATCAAATTCATTTAGTTCTCCTCTGATCTTAGTTATTTCTTTCCTTCTGCTGGTTTTTGGCTTAGTTTGTTCTTGCTTTTCCAGTTCCTTGAAATGATTCATTAGATTGTTGATTTGTGATTTTTCTGTCTAATGGATATAGGAATTAAGGCTGTAAATCTGTGGTCTCCTACCCCTGGGCTGCAGCTCAGTCCCAGTCCATGGCCTGTTAGGAACTGGGCTGCACAACACTGCCTGAGCTCCGCTGACCCCCTCCCCCCATCCATGGAAACATTATCTTCCATGAAACCAGTTCCTGGTGCCAAAAATGTTGGGGGATTGTAGTATAAATTTTCCTGTTATGACTGCTTTTGCTGAATCCCACAGATTTTGATAACTAGTGTTTCCTTTGTATTTAGTTTGAAGGATCTTTTGATTTCTATCTTAATTTCCTCCTTGACCCAATGATCATTCAGCAGTAGGTTGTTCAATTTCCATAACTTTGTGTAGAGTTGAGTGTTACTGTTGGAATTGATTTCTAATTTTATTCCACTGTGGTCTGAAAAGAGTCATGGTATAATTTCTATTTTTTGAAATTTGTTGAGACATATTTTATGGCATAGGATGTAATCAGTCTTAGAGAATGTTCCATGAGCTGATGAGAAGAATATATATTCAGTGGTTTTGGGGTAGAATGTTCTGTAAATGTCTGTTAGGCCCATTTGTTCTTCCAATTAAGTCCTTCATTTCTTTGCTTATTTTCTGTTTGGAGGATCTGTCCCATTCTGTCAGTTGGGTGTTGAAATCCTCAGCTGTTATGATGCTGCTATCACTTTGTTTAGAAGAAGTAGGATTTACTTTATGAGTCTGGACATACCTGTGTTAGGTGTATAAATATTTAGTTTTGTTTTGTCCTCTTGTTGAATTGTTCCCTTCACCATTATATAGTGACCATCTTTGTCTTTTTTCACTTTTGCTAATTTGAAGTCTGTTTTATCTGCTATGAGAATGGCTACACCAGCTGTCTTTTGGTTTCCATTCTTTTACCTTGAATCTGAAGGAGTCCTTGTGGGTTAGATGTGTTTCATGGAGACAGCAGATACTTGCCTTATATTTTTTTAATCCATTCAGCCAGCCTATATCTCTTGAGTGGGGAGTTCAAGGTATTCACATTTATTGAAGGAATTGATAGGTGGGGGGGATTTCTATTCATCCTGTTGAGTAGAACTATATTGCTTGGATTTACATCTTGAGCCACTATAGTATCTGTGCTCTAAACTTTAGCTTTTGGGTGATTTTACACCTGTGTATGTCTATTGTTCTGATTCATGTATAATGCTGTTATGAATACTTCCTATAGGTCTGGTCTTTACAGATTCCTTCAGTGTTTGCTTGTCTGAGAAAGTCTTTATTTCTCTCTCATATAAGAAACTTAGTGCCTTGGCTCCTGGAGGTGGAAGCACCTACAGAATGTTTCATGTCCCAGTGCTCACTGAAGGTACCTATGTGGAGGAGGGGAAGCCCACCCCCCGCCCCCTTACCCTTTCACTTTCACTGGGCTCTGAGCCTCTCTGTGTTTGGACCATGCCGCTGTCTTTTCCTCTCCATCTTCTTCTTTCTCAGCTTCACAGTTTTTCTCAGTTGGGTCTCCAGACGTCTCTGTTGTCTCTCCCTGTGATCCACACCTGAGCTGCAACTGCTATCCATTCTCTTCAATTCAATAGTCTACCTTCCAGCCAGCATGATCTGAAAAGCAATGTCTCTAGTTGGCCACCTTGGCTCTCTGCCCAAGAAAAACTTTTAAAATTCAATTGCATCACCCTCATCTCTCTGGAGTTCACATGGAGCATTGCTATCCTCTTACTTTTTTCTTCCTTTATTCTTTCATATCCTTTATTAAAAGCCTAGAGTAGTTCAAACTGCTTGCCCTCATATTCAAGCTCTCCATAATATATGTCTTTGTTTCTTCTCTAATACAAACCCTCTGCTTCAGTTAGTCTGGCTACCCTTATTTCCTTTTCCTTCCACTCATTCCCTTACTTATCAAACATTCATAAAACCCTTTTGTGTGTCCAGTTGTTAAAGATCCAAAAATGAAAAAAAAAAAACCCTTCCTTTAGGCACTTGCAATCTTATAAGAGAGACAGATGTAACAATTTAGTGCTCTGATGTGGTACAGGTGATATAATAAGATTCTGACAATAGAGTGGTGTCACCTGACAGAATAGAGTGGAATCACTTGTAGAGGGTATTGAATTCCATGTGAGGAGGTAAGAAACAGCTTCACATATGAGGAATGTTTGTCTTGAGTCTTAAAATGTAGTCTCTAGGAGGCCTTAGAGCTAGGAATTGGGCAAGAGGACATATACTCCAGTCAGGATGCATTATTTGAGTGAGATGAAGGGGTGCATGTGAAATAGCTTGGGGTATTAGGAGAAATGCATGAGTAATAGAGATGGAAAATAACGAGTGGGCCCAAGAGGGTGGATATTTATAACTGATAAACATCACTCTTGTAGCAGTGAGGAGGATAGATCTGAAGGGTGCTCCTTCTAGTCAGTATGTCAATCATGAGTTCTCTTAGAATGCCCAGGCTATTTCTCTCCCTTGTCCCAAATCTGGCTTACCCTTCAAGTTCCAACTCAAGTCTCATCCTTTTTATGAATCCTTTCTCACTTGTGCCACCATGTGTGCTCTTCTCATTTTACTTGCTCTTAAAATGTGAATTATACCACATACCACTAGATTATATATAATTGTAACCTTGAGACTATTTTGTTTGTGTCTATGGGTACTGTACCCTTTGTCTCCTCTTTGACAAATGTTCAGTCTCCTAGAAGACTAGCATAATCCTGTGCATAGTGTGACTCAAAAGATTTGATTTTTTACAACATTGGTTAAACAAATAGTAGTGAGCTACAACTGTGTGTGTGCTAGGCCTGTGACAGATTCTGGGAATTGATAGTGAACAAGTGAAAACACAGTATATGCTCATCTAAGATGGTAGAGTTCAATTTTTTATATATCTAAAATTAAATTTACTGGTTATATACTTAATAACTATAATGAGATCTGATTTACTTATCCCTTCTCCACCATTTAAGGCAATCATTAGAGCAATGATTCTTTAAGCTTTTACTCATCCATCAGTAGAAGTGCTGGTGAATATGTTGATACTGTCTTTCCTTAAGGCATCATTTTAGTTAATTATTCCTTTAATTTGAATTTTTGGGCATAGAGGTTGCAAATGAGTATAAGAATATTTAAAATACATTTATTTATGAGCCACAAGAATCAGAGTGTTTCACTAATTTTTAAATCTTTTTGAGCTAGCTCCAATTTGGCAATAAAAAAGATATATCTTCAATCACTTCTCAGCCTTTTGGCTAAGATCAAGTGTAAAAAGATATATCTGCAATTTAACTGTAAATATAAGAGAACTATGAATAGAAATTGGAAGTAGTGTCTAGAATAGAAGTTAATATTATTTAACTGTTATGTGAATTTTATCTCAATAAAGTACAAATTATGATTCTAAATTCACTTAAATTCTTCCTTTTCTTTCCACTTTATCTGAGTTTAGAATTTATTTTTATATTTCTAAGACCAAACCTCTTTTAAGTCCATTTATCACTTTAATTTATGCATAAATGAATGGAAACATATGAGGAACATATATTTTTTGGTGTTATTTAGAAGTTATCAGAGAAGATGTCCTATATTATGGACGTTGTATCCATATGTATCAAAAGTGCAATTTAAACTCTGAAGTGTTATACTACCTAGTTAAATCTAGAACAAACTAAAGATTAGCTAAGGGGTTCCATTCTTTTATTAGTTGAACCTTGATTGAGTATAGTTTGATTATCATTGGTTAATATTTGTTGATTATCTGCTGGAGACATGATGCTATTGTAGGTCTGATAAAAAATGGATCGTTATTGGTGCTCCACACAGATTCTGTGGGAATTCTTTTAATATATTGGTTGCTGTGCCTATCCTCCATATGATGCAAATGTAGTGAGTGAGCTAATGTCTCACACTTGTGATGTTTTCAGGATAATTACCTTTGAGTTATCTAAGCAGCTTCAACTTGAAGTGTTCTTCCCATCTCCTGTGGGCCTGATAAGGCTATAGCAGGTCATCACCTGAATCCAGCATAGTGCAAGAACACTTTCTTCTGTCCTGTTTCTCTTACTCTTCCACTGGTTTTTCCTAAAAGTGATTTACTAATAAAGTCCATGCATATTAATCCTCCTCTCGGTTTCTGCTTCTAGAGAACTTGACCTATGACAGTTGATGTTGGAGAAAATAATTGATGATGATTGTATTAATCATAGAAGACAGAAAGTCTTGTATTGTAAAAGATGACCCAAGATTTCAGAGAAAGATTTGGGCAGAAGCAGAAACCAGAAATTTTTGCAGACAGTGTATTGTCAGAGCAGTTACTAGGGCTGTGATTGTGTCCATAGCTCCATGTTTCCTAACATTCCTAAGTTAACTAAGTTTCCTAAGTTTTCTGTTCTATAAGGACCTCGTTGCTTGCCCAAAGGGAGGAATTTAACACACTGCTTATTGAAGAGAGTTGTAGAAAGTTTTTTTACTTTATTTGCAGACAGGTGACATTGTTGAGTAGCATTACTTCCCATGTTCAGGTTGAGCACAGGTAACTATAACAAGTATGTTGAGTCAGTAACAATTAATGTGCATGAAAAGAAATAAACATAATGACCACAAGCCAAATTGGCTATAGTGGGAACTGAGAATTGGTTAAAAGTATTCTCAAGAATTTCTGAAATACTCATCCAGCAAAGTAGTATTGTCTCCTAGTCTGTTTTACTAAGTCACTCATGCATGCAGTCATTTTTACCCTAATATGTAACTTAACCTCTGACAGCTGTTTTCAGGTAAGGAAACTGAGACTCTACCAGGATAAGTGATTTAGGATTAGTAAATGACAGAATCAAAACCTCATTTCAAATTTGATTAGTCATTTATTTATTTATATATATGTATAAGTAGTTATAATTTGGTAAGATTAGTATATTATGCAGATCAGAAGAGGTACTACCTTAGAGATACGAGTCTTATAGAATGAGCAGAAGGGGTAGTGAGAGATGGCATGACATTTGAGGGAACATAGATAAAGGAGAGTATTGTAGGGGAGTTTTAACTGGCCTCCCTCTACCCTTCTAGGTTATTTGGCTGGGCTATGAATTAAATTGATATAAGAGATTAATAGGAGAAAAACCCATATTCAATTATTTACATATGCATAAGAGTCCTACAAAATAAGAGACTCAAAGAAGGGTCAGATGACTGAAGCTTATATAGCATTTTTGAACTACTACAGAAAGTAATACGAGCTTGAGGCTCCTGGTGGGTAGTGGCAGCACAAGTTATGGGAGATGAAGGGAGGAAATGTATGGTGAATAAAGGTGGTCTTGTTATGTAGATAAAAAGTCTCTCAGGTAATAACATTTGTCTCAGAGCAGCCCTCAGAAGAATAAATGATAGTCTGGGCATAGTATCAACTTCTAGTCTCTTCTGTGATTTGAGTTAATTTTCCCTGGTTGATAAGATTCTTGAGGATGGGGTCATGATGATTGAGTTCCTTTTGGAGGATAGATCTTTAGGCAGATAAGGGGAGCTCAGAGAAAGCCTATGTATTTGCAGTTCAAAGTAGTTAGCAAACTAACACATCATATTTTGGGGTGGCCTTTCCTGAAATTTTTCTGTATGCTGTGCCCTAGGTAGTACAAATAATTGATGTGACTGCAAGGTAGTATGTGTCTGTGTGGTCAGAGATAAGGCTGAATTCTCAAGCAGATTGTGAAGGGCCTTGTATATCATGTTCAGAATTTATAATTTTATCTTGAAAGTGATGATGAGCAATTCAAGGATTTTAAACAGGAGAGTAAATTAATCAGATTTTCATATTAGAAAGAACACTGTCAGTACCCTTATAATAATTCAAATGAAAAATAATGAGAGCCTGAATCAGGTATATTAATGGGGATGGAGATGAAGGGATGCCTAGAAAGATACTTAGCATTAGAATTGACAGAATTTAGTGATTGGCTAGATGCAAATGTGAGGAAGGGAAAAGAGTCTGACATAACTCCTAAATTTCTATCCTACATTACTCAATGCTAATTTCATCTCCAAGAGAAGGAAAGTATAGGAGGATTAGGTTGCTATTTTGTGGAGATCTTGGTTGGGGGAAAGACACAATAACTTCAAGTTTGGACATGTTGAATTTAAAATGCTAGTTGGACAGCTAAATGCCTTGATATAGGCTTCCGATCACAAATTCAGAACTTTTCTTACTATTCCATGTCCCTGATGGGGAAAACAAAAAACAAAAAAACCCAAAAAACCAAAAGTGGTATAGGGGCCAATGGAAAACTTCCTTTTTGTCTTCTGAAGGTTCATTAAAAAAATCAACAGACAAAAGGCAGATTAATAGGAGAAAAGGCATATACATATTAACATGCACAGGGGAGAATCACAGAGTGATTATCCAAACCCCCAATGGGGTATAGAAGCTCCTTTTTCATAGGGAAGGGAGGAGATGGGGAACATGGACAACTCTTTTGAGGGGCAGTAAATGATTATTAGGGAATAGGAATGGACCCAGGGAGACAAAAAATAAATTATATATAATTCTCTTTGGAATTTGAATGAACCAAAGAGGCAGGCATTATCTTGTGGAAAAGTCCATCCAGTTGTGGATACATTCTTCAGTCTTCTTTTCAGCAATAGATAATGAGGTAAGAGAGAGGGGATAGAAAGCAATTTTGTTTCTTTTGGTAAGAAGCTGTCTTGGTCTGATCAGGAAATTTCAGAGTCCCTTCCTGTGTTGGCAGGGAGAAACAAGGCAAGGTTAGAAGGACTTTGAATCTGAGGCTGATTTCTAAGGTCTTTCAATTTTCTGTACCCAACAGTGGTGAAGTAGAACAAGAACATAGCATATACATTAGGAATATGTACATCTATATTGTTTCTTCCACGTTTGGAATGGTCATTTTGTGGTGAGCAATGGTGATTTGAAATTCCTTTTCATGTGTGGTTGTAGTTTATTAGAAATTATTTCATTCCATGGCACTTCTATTATCTTTTTCTCTACTTCTGTAAAATTTCTATCCTGCCTCTTGGCCAAAGCTGCCATATTTCCTGGCTTTGTCCTCTTGCCTCCACCCCTTTCTATAATTCCTGATATTCAGTATGCTTTCTCCATTCATTGACTACTTCCTGCCTCCGACCTGTTAAGCAAATGTATGGATACTTCATTTCCATTTTTTCTGTTTGTGATGTCACTTACTGTTTTTGATATCTTATTACAGCCCCATGAATCTTATCTATCCAAAATCACACAAACCAGATTTGGTGCTTTTTAAAGCAATAGTGTATCATATGTGATCAACTAACTTTTGCTTTGTAGAAGACAACACAAAGGCATGCAGATACGCCTTTTAGGGTAGCAATTCTCAATGGTAGTCTTTCTAAAGACTTTGTCTTCTGATTCTTTTATCAGGTTGATGGGGGTAAGAATTTCAGGTAAGCAGAAAGAGGGATGGAAGAGAGGTAGTTACTGCTTCTTAGGCATGCTAGTGAGGAGATATTTTATGGGAATGGGAATAAAAAGGGTCTTTTTTGTTTTTAAGAAACGAGATCTTTCTCTGTTGCACAGACTTGAGTGCAGTGACTCTGTCATCCAGGCTTGAGTGCAGTAGCACTATCATAGCTCACTATAACCTCAAACTCCTGGGCTCAAGCAGTCCTCCTGCCTCAGCCTCCTAAGTAGCTGAGATTACAGGTGCATGCCCAGCTAATTCTTTAATTTTTAATATTTTTTGTAGAGATGGCATACTATGTTGCTCAAGCTGGTCTCAAACTCATGGACTCAAGTAATCCTCCCGCCTTGGCCTCCCAAAGTGCTGGGATTACAGGCATGAGCTACTGCACCAGGCTGGGAATAAGAATGATCTTGTAGCCATGAAAGGAGCATACAGTAATCATACAGACCTAGTTCAAATCCTGGTTCCATTTCTCCTAGCTATATGATGTTGGGAAAGTTCCTTAACCTCTCTATGCCTCAGATTTCTGATAGGCTTGTTGTAAAATTTTAAAAAATAGGTAAAAGTATGTACTACTTGACATCTACTAGTGGTTCAAAAACTTGTGAATTTCCTTTTCTTTTTGAATCCCTCTGAACTCACATCCTATGTACTTGACTATTCTTTTGAATGGTGGTACTAGGGAGGATGGCTTCCTATGGAGTGGTAAGATTGTGCCCCAAGGAGCACCAAGACATGCTAGTACTTCCACAAAATTCAGTGATAAGGATCAGCTCTTATAAAACTTCCAAGAAGAATTTTGTCAATGTTTAGTATGATATACAACTGGAACAAAGAGACCATGTGCAACTGATTTGACATGGTCTGTTTTTACAGTGCTGTCTTTTAGCCCGATTTGTAAAGCATACCCTTTAAATACATACCCTTTATGTACCTTTAGTACTTCAACTTGTATTTGCCACTTTCCTCTTGATGTAATGGAGGACACTGGATTTATAGTGAACTTTCTGGATGAAAAAAACAACAAACAAATAAAACTCCCAAAACAAAACTACATTGAATTATTATCTATTTCTACTTATTCTGCTTAAGTAGTCTTTTGATTTTATGGGGGTTTAAAATAATATATCTGATTTGAACTTTATTGCATTGTTTTGAACAGTACATAGCATATAGTTTAAAAATCAACTTTTTATTTTCTCTAATAAGATTTGAAATAAATTCTGTAATAAAGTTTGGAAAAAAGAGTAAAAAGAAATAGAGAAAATATAATGATATGTTTACAGGAAATCCAACTCAGCAATATTGAATAAAAAATAAGATTAATCAATCAAGGTATAAAGTATAGCCTGTAGGATTCATAATGGAACATATGGAAGGCACTTTGAGAAATTATGAAAACACAGTCAAAATGATATACCACTATATTTTGTATAGTGTCTTATTAGGATAAACAATATTATATAATATAATCTAAATAAGAAATATTAGAAACTACATTGAAAATAGTTTTTTACTGAATAAAAGTTCAGAAAGCCCAGTCATAGGTTATATTTCATTGTTGTCCAAAGGTAGGAGAACAGAATTTACATGATAATTACTTTCAGAGGAAACAAAATCCATATATCTTTATCCTTGTGCTGAGCTTTATTTCTGCCTCTGTCATTAGGATATAAAGAAACCTATAAATTCCTGTAACTAACCACACCAGAATGGGTGAGGAAGAAAATAACTTAAGGAATGGTGGAGACATTATCTTAATTGAATACTGCAAAGCTGGAGACAAAATGAATTGAACATAAATGCTGTTCCAAGTATTAAAGCCAAATGAATTCTCTAATTTATTGTGAGCTGCTTTTACTCTAAGTTCTTTTACTGTTTACTTAGTTGCTACTATTTCCGTGCCTTATACTATACTCCCTTTTGCATTCCTATTCTTTTTCTAGAATAAGCCCTAAAATATAATTTTTATTTGAGATGCATTTTTGGAAGATATTCTCTGCTATTATTAATAACTCTTCAAATATTGCCTCTCCTTTATTCTTGTTATTCTGTGCTTTAGGCAGCCAATTTGCTATATCAGTCTTGTCTCTTAATCTCCTATCTATGTTTCTTTTTTTTTTTTTTATTTCGGCATATGATGGGGGTACAGATTTTAAGGTTTCAATAAATGCCCTTACCCCCCTCCCCCTATGTTTCTTAATACTATGTGACTTTGTGTTTTATTCTGAGTAATTTTTTTTAGCTCTATCTTCCATGTTATTGATTTTTTTCTGCAGCAATATACAATCTACTGTTTAATCTGATGGATTTTTAATTTCAAGGATTATATTTAATATTTCTAGATCTTATATTTGATTCTTTCTAAAATCTGCCTGGTCATATTTGACAGTTTTGTTGTTTTTTTATTATACAGGAATGCTTTGCTTAACAATGAGGTTATGTTCTGAGAAATACATCATTAGGCAATTTTATAATTGTGGACAAAGCAGAAATGTTAGAGAAAATGTATTTTCTTCTGAGTGTAGAGCACCAAGAATGGCTAAAACATACTTTTTATTTATTGAGCCTAATCATCATAAGCAGGCCTGCTACTGTAATCTCCTGATACCTGCAACCACCTGAAATAATTTTTATGGCACAAAGAGATTAAAGTTTTAGAAACAAAATTTCCTGTATTACCTAGGATATTTGCTAAAAATGTACAATATTGAATCTTTTAAGAATTCTGGTTCAGTAACTTTGATGTAGATCCCGGGAAATTATATTTTTAATAAGCATTCCAGGTAATTCTAATGAACACTAAATTTGAGAATCATTACCTAGAGATATGTACACAAAATTAGAATTAGAATATCTCCAACATAAGAATTAAATGACATAGATGTATTTTAGTCACATTTGGAAATAAGATCCAGGATAAATTAAGCTGAGAATTAATAATTTAGGCTTACATATTATGTACTTAAGTGACCTAGCCTTTAGTACTGATCTAATCTTATTTAACCATACATATTTTGGTTAAGTTGATTCAATGAAGAGCTATATTTCTGCCTTTTATTTATGTATGTATGTATGTAAGAAAGGATGTAAATAAGTTTATATGTCAAGCTAGGCAAATCATGACTATAGTTGAAACCAGAATTTCTTAAAGCCTATAGATGAATGCTAGAGTCATCTGAGATATTAAAAGGTAATTTATGAGAAAATGGATAATGGTTAAATGTATCTGTGAAACTGGGTTAAAAAAGTTAAAGGTTTTTATCTTTAACATCTTTAAAAGTGAATATGCATCATTATATATTCACCTCTAAGAGGTTATATATATATATTAAATTTTTATTAATTTTCTTGACCAATAAATCTTTTTTTATACAACATCTATTAACATGTTTAGGGATATCAATGTGCTTAGAATTAGTTTGTGGCCTACTAATTTAAACCTATGTCACATGTTGATATGCCATGACAACACACTCAAGAATCAGGTTCAGATTTTTAGAAGACTGAATCTACAAGTTTGGATGAAATAGAGTGAGTGCTAACTTTATGGATTTATTTTTGTACTTTTATTTTTAAATCTTATATGCAATATATTGTAAACTTAATGTAGATGGGCATCATGACTCACATAAATAGCATATATTTTACCATTCCTACACGTCAAAGTGATTCATTTGAGGCATGGTAATGCCCCATATACATGGAAAATAGCAATAATCACTTCCGCGTTGTTGAAAACCACCAGGTGGAAGTAAGGTTTTGTATATGAGAATTTGAGTAGAGTATGACAAAGGAAAAAATTCCATCTTATCTTTCTATTTTTCTTCCTTAGGCATACTATCTTTCAGTCACTTAAAAATCATTTCTTTTTGTCCTGGATTCTTCAGAAATACAGCAAACTTCAAAGCCTTTTATGTAGCTTTTTCCTTTAGGTAGCACTTTTGAGGTTTGCTAGAAACTACTAAAGATAGAGCAATTTTTGGAAAAATCTAGATTTTAACTGTCACTTTTCTTTTTTTTGATTCTTTTATTTTATTTTATTTATTTTATTATTTTAGCGTATTATGGGGGTACAAATGTTAAGGTTACATATATTGCCCATGCCCTCTGTTACTTTTCTTTAGTAGTGAGGATAAAGCTCTGAAAGTTTAAAGTTAACATTGTATCAGAAATCTGTTGTTCAGATGATTTCACTGTTTCCTCAATTTTGGATGAAAATTTTAAAGATAAGATAAGGAATTAAATTCAGCGAAACAGTAACACACTAAGTACAAACTCTGGAGTAAGAGCTAAGGATATAATGGGGATAGGAATTTAAAGCTAACTTTATGGAGCTTAAGCCTAGCAGGAAAGTTAGATGGGAGATGACATTAGCAAGATGGTGGCATAGAAGGTACCATGGCATCTCTACCCCCCAAAAATACAACTAGAAACTATTCAAAGACAAGAATACCACCTTGAGTTCATAAGAACACAAGGAAGAAGTGGAGAAACTCCCTGGGCCCATACAATCAAGAGTAGCTGTGACTGGTAGGAGTAATAAATGGCTATTTCAGCCTGTAACACATTGTCTTCCAACCTGTCATAATGCCATTCAGAGAGAATTTCCTTAGACATAGTTCCTGAAATGAAAGGAGTGAACTGAAGGTGGACATTTGATCTCACTACTGGTTTGAGAATCTTTACTGGAAGTTCACTCCAGTCCCACCCCATGAGAGCCATTGAGAGTGCCAAGAGAACTCAAACAATTCAATATCAAAAATCTAAATAATCTGATTTCAAAAATGGGCAAATGATCTGAATAGACATTTCATAAAAGAAGATATACAAGTGGCCAATAGTATATGAAAAAATGCTCAACATCTCTAATCATCAGGCAAATGCAAATCAAAACCACAATGAGATATCATCTCATCCCAGTGAGAATGGCTATTATAAAAAAGACAAAAAATAACAAATGCTGATGAGGATGTAGAGAAAGAGAAGCTCTAGTACACTCTTGGTAGAAATGTAAATTAGGATAGCCATTATAGGAAACAGTATGGAGGTTCCTCAACTAACTAGTAGATCTACCATATGTTCTAGCAATCTCACTGTTCAGTGTACATACAAAAGAGAGGAAATAAATATATTGAAGAGATACCTGCACTCTCATGTTTATTGCAGCACTATTCACAATAGCCAAGATATGGAATCCAACTAACTATCCATCAGCTGATGAATGGGTAAAGAAAATGTCATCCGTATACACAATGCAAAATTATTCAGCTATAAAAAATGGAACTCTACCATTTGCAGCAACAAGGATGGAACCGGAGGACATTATGTTAAGTGAAATAGGCCAGGCACATAAATACAAATATCACATGTTCCCACTAATTTGTGAGAGCTTAAAAAGTTGATTCCATGAAGGTAGAGAGTAGAATGAATGATGGTAACCAGAGACTGGGTTGGGTAGGATAGGAGGTGGGGGAAGATGACAACAGGTTGGTTAATGGCTAGAAAAATACAGTTAGATAGAAGGAATATATTTTAATGTTTGATAGCACAGTAGAGTGTGACAAATTTTAATAATAACTTATTGTATATTTCAAAATAGGTAGAAGAGAAGATTGGAATGTTCTCAATACAAAGAAATATTTCAGGTGTTACATATCCTAATTACCATGATTTGATCATTTATATATTTTGATATATTCTGTATGTATCAAATATTATATGTAATCCATAAACATGTAATTATGTATCAATGAAAAAATTAAAAAGGAAAAACATTTAATAATTATATGTGCAACAAATGTTTTCAAAGGGAAGTACATGGTGTTAACTTATTCTGCTTCATTAGGAAAGGGATTCTTTGGAGTCGATATTTCAGCTTATTATATTATAGGAGACTCTTAGTGATAGTAATTATGGGAATTGGGTAAAATGATAACATTAGATCAAGGGCCTGCAGGCAGAAGAGAGAGCGAAAGGTTTCCTCTAGCTACTGACAGTGACCCAATATGGTATAAAGAGAAAAATGGCAAGTGAATTAGAAAGGACACAGATTATTGGGGACTTTGTAGGCCATATTAAGAATTTTCTTTTTTTCTTATTTATTTTTTCTACTTTATTTTAAATGCAGTGGTCAGTCATTTGAAAATTAAAGGGGATTGCATAATTCTCAAACATAACTTTGCAAGGTTGTTTTGGTTAGAGGGTAGAAACAGGAAGCCTAGGCTCTTATGGCAGTGCAGGTGAGATTTGGCTAATGACAATGGAAATAAGAAGAAATTAACAAATTAAGAGATATTTATTATATATTTAATAGAATCTATAGACTTGATAATTGATTGGATAGGGGAAATAACAGAGAAGGAGGTACAAGGATGACTCTGAAGGCTCTGATGGAGTAACTAGATGATTGGTGGGTGGAGATATTTCTGGATGTACTTGACACTGGTGGAGGAGATAGGATTTTTTGTTTTTTTTGGTTATGGAGCCATTTACTTTCAAAAGAATAAGAAAGGTTTAATTGTATATGGTTAGAGTGTTTTTGAAATTTTTCATTGTGGAAAATGGGAAAATAATCTGGGTAGAGAGACATTTCCAGCTAGTATTGGGGGCTTATTTGAGGTTGATAATCACTACTTTATAATAATCCAAATATTTTCCATTGTGTGACTTGACTTAAACTATGCTCCGCAGCCAAGATGCTAGTATAGGGAGGCAAATAATTTTCATCTAAGAGTTCCAGGATTGAGGATTTTCTGCACTTGATGGAATGAAAATGGAGGAAAAGAGTTTAGGACCTTATGAACAAGGGAGTGACTGAGTGATGAACCAAGGATGGAGAGGAAAATTATGACAGAAAGGGACTTAAATAAAGGCGGCAGTGAAATAGAGGAATTAATACACTGGAGGTAGCAATGGAGTGAAAGTACAGGTGTAGTGGGAAGAGGATATTGTGACTGGGGCTGAGGTGTTTTCACATATGAATTATATGAATAAATATTTGTACTATTATAAATCAGTAGAGAAAAGCACAAAGAAGGAGGCATGTATTATTTTGTAAAATGATGACCCATAGGAACTATTCTGCAAGTTCACTATTGTTAAATTTTAGTATTAACAGTTTTAGATGGGTTTGAAAGAGAAATTGCTACATTGCTATTTACAACTTAGTTTTGGGAAAAGAAAAGATGTAAAAGCATTCTTGAATATTTTTTCAGTCCTTAAGGTTAGAAGTCTTTATGGTTTAGAACTGTTAAGAAATGACATATTATAAGGTTTTATTTGGGGCTTAAAGGAATTGCTTAGCTGCACAGTATTCTGAAGTAGTGATGTATAAAAAGTATCGGATCATTAAGTTACAGATATAATCATTTGAAAAATAACATTTTAATTTAAAAACAAAATGTAATTAGTCATTGTGACATGTTCCTTGTTTGAAATAACTTGCTGTCATCTATAGAATAGTAGAGATTAGCTTGTGTTAGTTTTGTTAGTGATGGCTTTATTTGTGGATGAGATTAACAGTGGTAAATAGTTATGTAATCATTTGCATAATGTGACAAACTTTAATATTTTGAATTTATAGTAGTCATAGATTCTTAACCTCAACAGTGGGCCTAAGTGGCAGAAGTGTTTAGAGGGTTGCCAGGAGGTGGGGATAGTAGGTGGAAAGTAAAGATGCTGCAACAATGTTATTCAACTTTCATGTTTTCTTATGGCCTTTCCTTACTTTCTGAATCATGAAATTATTTTTCTTAGAAATCTTTCTTCCATTTGACTCCTGCCAAATTCCTCCTTCTCTAATATTTTCTAGTCCAGTTTACTTCATATTTATTTCCCCTTTCTCTCTTTTTTTAATATTTCAACCAAGTAGAGTTTACAAAGCCTTTCAGAAAACATCAAAGATGATGAAAGATGAGAGCTCTGGCCAAGGTAAGACTGCCTGGTTTCTTTTTTGCAGTTATTACAGTGCGTGTAGGGTATATTTTCATCCTTTCCCTATTCATTAACACTGTGAACTATTTATATCATGAGTCTACTGGGCTTCTGCTGCTTGATTCTATTTTGTTTGGAGTTGATAAATATTGATCAAGAGTTTCCAGTTCTCATACTACAATTTCTGGAGAATGATTTGGACATCTTGGAAAATTGCATTAACCTTTTACTTTACCAGAATTCAATTTAGCGTCAGGAGAATTAGTTCTTTGATTCATAACCATTTAGGGATGCCAATATGCTGACTCATTTTACATGCAGTTGATCTTAAAACTACATTTTATAAAATTGGTAAGTTATTGATAATCCACTAATGGTGTGTCTACTGTTGTTTCTTTACTTGATTCTTTGTTCAGTCTCTAGAACTACTGGGAAGTTAATTGCTGCCTCATAAATGTTCAGTCCTCTTAGAGTAAGGTAAGAAGACTATCTTCTCATAGCATCTAGCACATACCACTATTTTAGCAGTCGCTCTATTTTCTTCAAATAACAGCCTGTTTTTACCATCAGACCATGAAATCGTAGCAGATCCTTGAATTCTCTTTTACTCATTTCTTTCTAATTCAGGGCCTGTTATATACTGGACAAATGAATGTTTCTGGAGCATAAAATTATA
Organism: Microcebus murinus; assembly: GCF_040939455.1. Lineage (NCBI taxonomy): Eukaryota > Metazoa > Chordata > Mammalia > Primates > Cheirogaleidae > Microcebus > Microcebus murinus. Next base: position 69,182,269 of record NC_134107.1, on the reverse strand, counting down.
TCATAAGCCTGCCTCCACAGTGATGATCCCTTCTATCTCTTGGCTTAGGGCTTTTATGATTGCTTTTAGAAGTTTTGGTGGATGTTGTTTCTTGTAAGTACTTTGGGGTCCCAGTAATTCATAGTTGGAGAAGGTGGCATGTTGGTTGCTAAGTGTGTTTTAGCTAGAATAAAGGATTGGTACTGAACTCTTTTAATGGCTTTATGTTATTTTACAATAAAGACCAATATGGGGACCTTGCCCACCTTAGCATTTTTACTGCATGCTCTTCTATTACTTGCTGTCAGGCCACTGGCCTTCTTTCAGGTCCTCAAACTATATTATTTCCTGCCTCAGAGCTTTTGCCTGCCTGGAATACAATTCCTCTATACTTACTTCCCCATCCTGCCACCTTTTACTTTGTTAATATTCATTCTTTGTATCACATCTGGGAAAAGGAAAGTCATTTCTGACACCTCAGAATAGGTCATGTTCCCCAGTTATGCTATGTTGTACCTTTTTTATGTTGCACTTTCTACAGTTTTCACTTATTTAAGTATGCATTTGATTATTTTTGTTTATTCCACAAGACTATAATTCCAGGAAGGTGGAGCCATCCTTTATTTTATTTGCCATTATATCTTTACTATGTCTTGCATAGTGCCTGGCACAGAGAAAACACATATCAAAATTTGGGTGATATAATAAAACACATTTGTGTCTATTTTTTTGTGTGTGGCAGAGCAGATTTTCTATTTTTTATGTGATTCAAGTAGAGAAGCCCCATATACAGACAGAGCTGAGTTTGTCTTAGCCACTCTGTTAAAACACCCATCTGTATCCCTTTTTTAGCCTTTGTACATCGGAGTGATTGGCTAAGAGCAGCAAATAGCACAAGGAAGATGGAATATTATTCTTTTCTTACTCTTCTGTATCACCTATAATAGTCACTCATTCCCCTTCTTTCCCACTGCCTATACTCATCTTACCCCATAATTACATCACTCTTATCCCATAATTACATCATAATTACATCATTTGTAGGTAATATCTCAACCCCAACATTGCTCCTACCTGGTAGGAGATAGTATCAGATATTTTGAAATATGTCTTGTCAATTCTGCCCACCTTAGGCCCAAACAACTAAACATTAGGATAGCTTAAATTAGTTCTTACATTATAGAAATGAGTTCTTTTAGTTTATGAAAAACCATTTATAAATAGAAGTAGCATTTTAAATTTACTGTACTAGTGACATTGAGAATAGTCATCTTAGAACAAAGATTCGGCTAATAAGAAACAATGATCTGTTAAATAGTAGTAGTTTATCTGACCTATTTGTAGATATGTCTGACTAGATTTACAGACTTTTTAAAAAATATTCCTTCTTCTGTTAGATATGTTTACAGATCAAGCCTATCCAATAAGCAGTGAATAACAATTGATTCTTTATTTAAAACTTTTTAGTTATATAATTTGTGGTCAAATCCTCCTCAGAGAGGAGAGGGACACAACTGGGCATTGGCAGAGAAGTCAGATGGGGTGTGAGCTAAGGAGATACAGGAGAATCATTGACTCTGTGACTGGGGGTCATTTTATTTCTTCTAAAACAGGGGAGATAGGGAATTCCTTGTGTTTTTCCAAATCTGAAACTGTTCCTCTGACTGGAAAAGGTGAGGAAGCAGTTTCTAAATAGCCAGCATAGCTTTATGGTGGAAATAAGAAATAAGGTGGCCTCATTTCTATGTTGACTGTTAGAGAATTAGCACCCTGATAAGATAGGTATACAGTAGGCAGTTCAGGAAGGCAATTTTGAGTTTCAACAAACACAAGAGCTGCCTTAAGAGGTATCTTGTCCCTATCCTGGGTTGAGGGGCTGACATCTCTTTTGGTGTGGCCTGATGCATGATGTTCAGCGTTGGTCCCTGCATTGAAGGCTATGCCTATACCAGTGTGATGCATGCACAGAAATCTAGGAATATATAGCAGCATGTTGTAGAGTAATCTTACCCCAGGTTGTTAAGACTCCAGGGTCATGCCACTGGTGAGTCCTCTTATAAAAGAGGACTTATTCAGCAGAACTGAACATTTTATGATGTTAATACTATCTCAGAAACAATTGTACCAAGGGAATTATTGCAGCTAGAGAAGAGGACAAGGTGGTAAAACAGGGTTTTATGGGGAAAAAGTTGGCTCATGCTAAGATAAGACAAACTAGCAGCATAGAAAAAAGCAATAATGCTGGTCTGGGACACTTGAGGTGAAAAATACCTGGGGAAGCTGTGAACTCAGTGATGATCCTGCCAGGGACATTTTTTGTTGTTGGGGCTAAGTTACTCCCATTCTCTCAATTGTCTTTCCCAGGTTGTCAGTCTTATTTTTTAGATGGTTGTTACAACAGGTACTCTATACTTGCCCCTAATCCTCCCAATAACCCTAAAAGTTTGTAGTCTGAGGCACACATGACCCATAAGTTTCTAATGTCAATCCCTGTACCATGAATCACCTCTCACTTCCCAGGCTTAGGTAAAATGACACATAGAGGGTGTTGGATCTGGCTTTTGAAGTGACCATTGAGTAGCTAGGTGACACAACACAGAAGCATGGAGAAATTGGCTCTGCATAAGGGTGAAATCAGAGATTGGATATGTAACAATATATCTCTTCTTTCTCACCTCCATGAACTGCTCTATGATATAGTTTTCTTCTATACAAGAAAATATCCTGTGCTGAAAGACTAAAGTATGAACAATTTAATTTGCCTCAGGTTGTGTTTTATAGGAGACCTGAGCTAAGACATACCATCATCTGAAATTTGACAAGATTAGGGTATGTGTCTGTGTGTGCATATAAAATCTGATTCCTTCCATTTTTTAATCTTTTCCTGGCTAACCTATTCTTCCCTTCATATAACATCTAATCCTATCCACAATTATTGATATTTCCAAAAGGTGTTTTATTAGCAGTGAGCTTAGGATTCGCTTTATTTTTCTATCATATTATATAGAAATATTTTGGATTTCAGGCCAAAAGAAAACAATTACTTTATGTTTTTATCTTTTATACAATCATGAAAATTAGGAGCCAATTTTATAGCTGTCATATTGCTTAGCACAGAGCCTGGTACATGGTATGTTCTCGAAAAACATTTCTTGAATGAAGGAATAGTGATAACATCAGGGTACTAAAATTTAGAAGCAGTCCAGTTTTTCTTTAATTTTTCCCCCTTTGGTCCATTTTTAAGCTTTTTGTAAAGCTCCTTTTTATATACAACTTTTGCCATGAAATTTTTAACCTAGAGAGAGTTGATTGTGTTATATAAGTCTTTCAGGAGTTCTATTGACTTCTTGTTATAAATCAGATTGATTTTTAAATTACTTTGAAGAGACTCAATGAGTTTTGCAATTGAGGTCACATATATTTGTATGGAGGTATTATCTCAGTGGGAGCATATATGCTCAGGATTTTTTAACTGCTAAATTTTTTAAAAAAGAGAGACAGAGATACATAAACAGTCCTACACCAACAAACAGTAACCAAGAAGCAAATTATTTTACCTTCAGAGATGCTGCAGTTTGCAATGATGAGTCAGTAGTGTCATTCACATTTAAATATTAGTTATTTAAAGGTATTCGTAAAAGTTTTTCTATATTTCTCTTCATGACTATAAACACCCTAACTATTTGATACAAACTATGTTACATTATTATAGTTTCTCATTGTATTTAAACATCAGTGAAGAAATTCGGAGGTCTTTTCATTTGCTGGGAAACTGTGTAAGTTGATCTGTCCCTTGTATTAGTTAACAGTAACTGATGTAACAGATATGCCCCACAAATCTCAGTGGCTATACACAGTAAAGGTTTATTTCTTGTTTATATCAAAGTCTAGTGTATATGTATCTGGTCAAGTAGTTTTCCTTTCAGCAGTGATTCAAGAACTTAGACTTCTTTCATCTAATGTCTTTACTATTTTCAACAAGTAGGTCAAGGGGCTGCCAAGGTTATCCTCTGGATAGTTTCTATTATAGCCAGCCAAAAGAATAAAAAATGAAGGGGGTGGATCACCTGTGAAAAATTTTCATTGACTAGCTCTGGATGTAACATACATAACTTATGCCCACATTCCAAAAGCCAGAATTCAGTTATATGGCTACATCTAAATGTAAAGGAGGCTGGGAAGTGTGGCATGAATCTGTATTCAAAGGGTTTTGGTGACTACTAGCAATCTCTGTCATCATTCCTAAATAGTGTTTTTATCCCAAAGAATTTGAGGGTATTTTTAAAGATTCATCATTTCTCAACATTTTCCTAAATGTTTTTCTTTAATTCATGGTCACATCCATAAATTTAATGGTAAAAGCTACTTGCTCTTTAGAAAACAAGATGGGGTGGGTCTCAGACATCATAGACAATAAACAATCTCTAGAAGGTTCATGGATTTTGAATGATTTTGTTTTTTCTTTTGACTCTAAAATGTTTACTTTTTTAAGCTCCTGGTGAGTGAACATATTTTTAAAAAGTAGATGGAAACAAGTCTGTTTTGGCTTGATTTTTCTCTGATCAGAATTCTGTTAACCAGAGTCAAACTGGAACTTTAGGACCTGGAGACTTAGGAATTTGAAAGCCTTTTCATAGTGTCAGTATGAATGAATATCTCGATAAAAAACAATGACCATTATAAAACTTAATGTTTATAACATCTCAAAGAATGTTAAATATGGTAAGTTTATAAATTATAATTATATAATTATAATAAAGTATAATTCCAGGTTTTCCAAAGCTGAGAGGTCTTCTCAATTTTAAGGTTCCTTATATAAGTTTTATATAGACTGCCTAAGTAATTGGATAGTGTTATCACAAAATAAGGTATTATGTATTCTTGATTCATAAATATATTCATTAATAAAAAGCTGAAAAAAACACAATCTTTCCTTTTAAGAACCCTAATCTTGGCTACTACGTGTCACTCTGGGAGACCAAGGTGGGAGGATTGAACACAGCAGTTTGGGACTAGCCTGAGCAAGAGTGAGACCCCATCTCTACTAAAAATAGAAAAATTAGTCAGGTGTGGTGACATACACTTGTGGTCCCAGCTACTTGGGAAGTTGAGGCAGGAGGCTCTGTTGAGCTTGGGAGTTTGAGGTTGCAGTAAGCTATGATGATGCTATTGTATTATGGCCAGAGTGACAGGGTGAGACTCTGTCTCAAAAAAAAAAAAAGAAAGAAAGAAAGAAAGAAATTGAATCTCCCTCTCCTCACTTCCCCTTTATAAAAACAAACAAACAAAAATCCTTAATCTTATTTGTGAGACAATTAATAGATACAATGTAGTATGGCACATTTTACTATAGAGGAATGAACAGAATATATTTAAAACTCAGAAACAATTGAGTTTTGAAAAATGTTAGAAGTTTGGTTCATAAAGAAAAGGGGGAAGAACATTCCTTGTGGAGGTAAACAACATAGACAACATTCCAGTGTCATGAAAGAAAATGATGTGTTTAGTTGAATGTTGACTGGGCCCATGTAACTAGAGAATAATAGAGATATTTGATATTTTATGGTTCTTCGTATGCCTTGACTTACATTATACTATAGTGCTAACCAAGGAGTGTGACTAGGGTGGTGAGAAGGCCTTGAAATTCCAGTAAATGAAAAGCAATAATGCATGTTTGAAGTGTTCTGGGGTGATGAATAGGATGAAATAACTAATGGACGCAGTGAGCATTTTTGAGAGGAAAGGCATGCCTCTAATCCTCACTTGGGTAAGGCAAAGACATAAAATGTAACCAAGATGTTTGTACCCTCATAATATCCTAAAATTTAAAAATAAGACTTTGGAAAGATATGAGCTGTCTTCAAATATTTGAAGGGCATGTAATAAAGGGTACAAATTTAGGCTGTGTGGTCCAAAGGAAACAAAGACTAAAGGAAACAAGACTTAGGGAGGAAAGTTATCTAGAGATTTTATTTCAAAATGTATTAATAGAAGAATTCTAAATTTGGAGCTGTTTGGTGATAGGACAATTCACCTTAGAGTGGGCAATAAGATACTAAGTAATCCTTTGTCAGATTATCACATACAGGAGATTATATATTGACTTGAAGATGTTATGATTCTGTTTATTCTTAGAAGTATTATAGCATGGATTCTTTAACTGAACTGCATGTCTTTGAACCTGGGCTTCATATTTTACTATAGGTGTAACCACAGCAAGTTATTTAAACATCCCACCATCTGTAAATAAGGCTAATAATAGCATTGGGCTCAAAGAGTGTTTGTGTAGGTTAACTGAGATAACCTATGTAAATTGCTTTGCATAGTTCCTGGCACATGATGAACATCCTATAAATATTAATCCTCTTCATCAAATGCTAGATAAATCAGCCTTATGTTTAATGACTCATGATCTGTAGTGAACAACATTGATAGACATTGTCGGTAAACATTTTCTGTAATGGGCCAAATAGCAAATATTTTAGGCTTTGTGGGACTCATATAGTCTGCTGCATATTCTTGTTTTTGTGTGTTTGTATTTTACAACATTTTGGAAATGTACTCACCATCAAATTGGCACTAACTGTCAGCACTAAGGTGCTTACATGGTAGTAATATTCATTGTGGGTAGGGGAGATGGGGGTGCATAAATTCATAACCAATGGACGTGGTGAGCCTTGTATGGGGGAAAGGGCACACCTCTAATCCTGGCTTGGGTGAGGCAAAGTCACAACATGTAACCAAAATGTTTGTACCCCCATAATATCCTGAAATAAAAAAAAATAAAATAATATGTTTAAAATGCACTCCTTCGTAAATTACAAAACTATGAAATTATTACATTAAAAGAATAGAAATGCAAAAATCATTCTTAGCTCATAGGCCATACAAAAACAGACTGTGGGGTACATTTGGTCTATGGGCTATAGTTTGCTGATCTCTGATCTATATGAATGAAGAAATTAACCAAATAAATAATAGCATAGAATCCAGAGTAAGCAAATGTGTTCATTAAGAAGGTAAGGTGAAAAAACAGATATTTACAGAGCATATATGTATGAGTGACACATTTCAGAGTCCAAGTTTGAAAGAGGAAAGGAATGCTTGCTTGTTGTAGCCACTTAGATGGAAAAGGAAGAAAGTAGGATCACAAAAATGCCTATTATAGCATCAGATATAAATGTTATATAAGAGCCCCAGAATAGCACGATGGCTGTAAACATGTCAGATATAAAAGCCAAGAGCCTAATTACAGTTCCCCATCTAGTCTAATCCTGTTACCATTAGCAACAGGGAGGACAGCATCTGGGTTTGCTATCCCACCAGTCTGATTTTTCTAGTTTTTCTCCCTGCTAGCAGTTGCTACTGTAGTACTGTAGGAAAAGGGATATCCAAAGATATCTGCTGGTTGTCTTAGGCCAGGCCTCCTAGGGTGAAGAGACAGTCTCTTGGTAAACTTTTTATAAGTCAGGATTGGGCCCTAGCTTTGGAAATCCTACAATTAATTTTTAGTTCATTCAAAGGAGATTAACTTCTCAAAATAGACTCATGCCTAACCTATTTCTACAAAGTGTAGTTAGCTCCAGAATAAGGGATTAATTATCTTTACTATTTTCTTCTTCCTTCCTCCTAAACAATATTATTTCCACTCAGGAAACCAACTTTGCCAGCATAAGAATGCATAGTGAACAAAAAGTTAGACAAAGGGAGTTAAATATTCTCAAGGAATATGTACCTGAAGCTGAGGCAGCCTGATAGATTACCTTTTGGTATTTGTGTTAAGAGACAGGAATCAGAGTACCTTTTTTTCTAGATAGTGCTGATTTAAAACTGAGAAACTTTTATTCCCCAATTCCCTTTTCTATTAGTCACCAAAGCACTACTTCCTGCAATGCAATTGGATGGTTTATAGCTTTCTAAAATGATTGTGTCAATATTTCATAGCCTAGTATGTGCCAGATAGCATCTTATATAGTAGGAATATGGTAATAAACAAAAAGCAAAGTCCTGACCCTCACGGAACTCACAGGTAAAATACAGTGCTCTATTGGCTATGAGAGAGTAAACATAGGCAAACACAGAATACAGAGCAAGGGCACCAGACTCAGCCTGAAGAGATCAGGGTAAGATGATACTGGAGTTGAGTTAAAGTATAAGAGTTGGAGAGAACAGTATATGCAAAAGAAGAGAGTTGAGAGATTTCACAACATGCCCAAATAAGGTGCAAGTAAATCTTTATGGCTCTAGTGATGTGTAAGGGCAGGGAGGATGTCAGGTTGAAAGGATAAAGACATAAGCAAGTTATAAAGGGCCTTGTATTTTATGGTAATGAGTATATGTTTCATCTAAATGGCAGTTGGGAATCTTAGAGTAAATTGTTTCTGCAGATTAATACTTTAATAATTTATGACAGTTTATAAGAGGATTTTTTATTGATTTCATACTAAATATTTTTTGGTAGAAAACCATATAGAGCCTATGGTCACCTATATATAAAATTGGTATTGTATCAGTTTGCTATTGCTATAAAATTGCTGCAAACAAGCTATCCCAAAACTCAGTTGCTTAAGACAATAATCTTTTATTCTCATGGACCTGTGGGTCATCTCGGATAGTCTGAGCTAAGCTTAGATTGGCTGGGGGGTTCTGCTGCTCTCAGCTGTGTTAACATTCCCTTTCTCTGAAGGTACATTGATAATGTGTTGTGTTTCACTGAGGTGGCTCTGGCACACATGTCTTTAAGTCTCCTGGAAGTAGGAGGTTAATCTGGGCATGTCCTTTTCATGGTGATGGTAGAGATATAGGAGACTGGGCAACCTCGTAAGACTAGGCTCAGAAAAGACATACCATCACTTCCTCCCTATTCTATAGGCCAAGGCAAGTCATTAAGACCAAGCCAAATATCAAGGAAGTAAATATATTCATTCTGTGGAAGTGAAGAGAATGAAGTGAATGTCTGAACAATAATGTCACCTACCATAGGGATAATAATACTAATAACAACAATAGTGTTTTGTGTATGGGGATTAAATGATGAAATTGTCCATATAAGGTACTTGGTATAGAGTCTACCATTTAAAAAGCATTCAATAAATGCTAGCTATTATTATTTAAATAATCATTAAATAATAACATTAAAATGGAATTAGACAATGATGATGGACAGTTGAATAACAACTTGTGGCTTTTGGGAAAACATTCCTTAATAGGGCAAAAAAAAGGATATATTTCCGGCTTTTGGACCCTCTGACAGTCTGAATGAACTTTAAGCCCTGCCTATTGAATAATTATCCCTAACCTCAACCCCAGGAACTCTAATGTTACCAGAGTAGTCCTCTTTTTGATAGAGTATAAATAAAGGATTGAGCAGAGAAGCTGATGCTGGCCATTTCATATTCTTTAAAAGCCTTCACCTGGATATGTGTGTAGGTATGAAATGGGGGACACAAAAAAGTTTTTCTCCATCACCTTGGGAATTGAAAATAATTTATTAGAAGGATTATTCATAGAGAATATGGTCTTGGTTAAGAGAAACCACAAAAAAATTGGATAACATTATCATCCTTAAGCCTGAGGTAAAAACAGGGGGTCGGGGGCACGTGGTTACCAGGATTCAGTAAGGGCTTCAGCCATAGGAGAGTGGGTGGCTTGGTAGGAACTGTGGCCTTAGAGAGAACACAGTCACTGGCAAAACCTTGGCGTGGCAGGGAGGCAGCTGGTGGAAAAAATACCCTGACCTTTCTCTTTTCCTACTCTCTGGTTTTCTACCAGTGCCTCATATTAGCTGATCGTAACCAGAGCCAAAAGGCAAAGAATCTGAATAACTTAGTCTGTAGAAGTTAGCATCCCAGGGTGCAGAGCAGGGAAGAGAAGGTGGTGAATAGATGTGAAAGGATAGACAGGATAACTAGCATACTTTGTGTGTCAGTAAGTTTTCAAGTTAAAAAATATTCCTTTTTTGCCCTTTAATATTTTTTATTGGAACCTGGCTTTCCCCAAAGGGTTGTTGCTTTCTCTTCCTTATTTTATTTTGATATGAGCACATGTCACTACCAAAAGACATTATAAGCCTAAAATGTCAGCTGTTTCATTATCCAATTAAGCACAAATGAAACTGTTCCTCAATAAGAACACTAGACTAGATAGCACATGGATAAGGAAGTGAATCAGTGTCCTTAGTAGAGAATATATTTTCAGTTTTGAAATTAGATCAATTCTGTAGCAGGATCAGAAAACACCTCTTCCCCATTGCTTTTGGAAATTATAATATTTTATACTATGGGTGATTCAACATTCCTGTGAAATTGAGGGAAGGGATCATCGTGATTTGGAGAAAAATTACCTCATCATGAGTTTGGCCCCCTCTCTGTCAGCTAGCCAAAGTCTGCTAAAAATGTTAGAAAAACTATTTCCATATAAAGTAGTTCTCTTCATAATTAAATTCTATACTAACTAAAAGAGGAGTTGAGTTTTTTCATATGCTTAGAGTCTGGGCAGCAGTTTTGATTCTTTTTTTTTTTTTTTCTTTTTCATTCTTTATAGCATATCAAACCATGTTGTTTTTTTTTATAGTTCTAAGAATCTTTCTTTTATTACTTATCTCAAGTCTTCCTTCTATTTCTTGGATTTGTTTTATGTATTTTTAATTTCTCTTCCAGTTTTCTTGTGTGGGGTCATTCTGACAGATCACAGCCACACATTCATTCATCCGTTTAACAAATTTTTGTGGAGCATATGCCTTGAGCCCTAAAGACAGGTTAGCCTTTCCTTTCATTATATTGTATGGATGGCCAAGCTATCTTTGCCTACACTGGATTATTCAGTTCCATTTTTGCTCATTTCTTGTAATACTTTCATACCTCTACCACCCCTGCCTTGCAGTTTCTCCATTTCTTCTTGAGATTGTATTTACTTTGTTATGAATTCTCAAATTCATAACTTTCATTAAGCATAACATTTCTTTGCTAATAGGATTTACAGCCAATAAGTCTTCAATCTTCCAGGTGACAATAAAAAAGTTTTAATTACTGACCTGCATATGGCTAAGAATCTACTCACAGTTTCTAAAGGATTGGAAGGGCTGTTCAGGTCCATTGACCTGGCAGCAACACATAAATCCAGACAGATTGTAAGTAATCTCAAAGCCCAGAGCCTGAGACTAGGTTCATTTGCCAGCTATATTTTTAAAAATATCCATCTCAAATGTTTTATCTCTATTACTCCTACTTGGGTTAGACATTTTATAGAATGTAAGCTCTATGAGAGCAGGGGCCTTGTGCTTTGTCGTGTCCATAGTACAAAGAGCAGTGACAGGTACATAGAAAGTTCTCAATATTTGTGGAATAAATGTATCGTGAATTTTGATGGCACAGGATAGACCTATGGAAGAGGCTAGAACCAGGAGAGAAGGAAGTAAATTCACATTTAATGAACTTCTATTATGTGTTGGACATCACTCTCTATATAATTTAATCTTATAATAATTCAAGATAGGTATCATTTTCTGTATTCTATGTGAGGAAATTGAATTCCCTCAAAGTTAAGTAACTTGTCCAAAGTCATACAGCTAATTCATGGCTAAACTGGGACTCAAACCCAAGTTTGTCTGATTCTAGTATGTATCTACTTTTCTTTCTATGTTCCTTAATTGTGATCGAGGCACATATGCAAATAAAAGAACTAGTCTATTGGAAGAGTTAAATGTATACTAAGGGCTGCAAATTTTCTATGACATTAAAAAGATTTTTGTGTTTTCCTTTCATAGTATAAATGAAATAAGTCTAAAGCCTATCTCAGATCCTCTGGATAATCACTTTATAATTAAGCACTGCTGCAGATTTCCCAGAAGGCTTGCACTTGTGCGTATGTTTACAGTTTTGTGGGAAACAAGTGGTACTCTTTAAATGTCACAAGCTATTGTGAAGAGAACAGAGGTGGACTTGATCTATAATCACTGCCTTTACACCAGTCTAAAGCCAAGTGACATCAAGGTGTGGTTAACACAATTACAGTCAGTATCATTCATGGGGGAAATAGCAGCTTAGTGTTAACAAAACATTATCATTCATAACAATATATTAATGTTAATTTGAAGTTTATTGGTTTTATAGTTTTGATTTACTTAATTATTGAATTTGTTTTAGTTTTAGTTGAATAAGACCTAGAAGCATAAGTAGTTTATACCTACTTTCATGTTGATACATTCTTAAATAATTCTATAATAAAATGTTTTGCCAACATGAGATTGCTTTCTACTTCTATTTTTTCTGTTAAAATAGATACATACTTTATTCAAGTTTGAGAAACAGTGATATAGTTGCTTGTAAATTGGTATGTCTCTCATTAGATTGTAAATTTCTCAAAAATGGAAACCATGTCATATTCATTTTGTAATACCTGATTCCACCCACTAATGCCTTCCACAATACATGGCCATTCAATCATTCCACAAGTATTTACTAAGAATTTACAATTCCAGGCACTATTTTAGGCTCTGGTAATACAGAAGTGAGTGTAACTAGCAAGGTCCTTGCCCTCATGGAGCTTACATTGTAATAGGGAGAAGAGAGACAAATAAATAAAAACATATAGAAATAAAATGCTTACATATTAAATAAATGCTATGGGGAAATAGACAAATCATCTGCATCTTTAGCATTTACTGATGCTGCTGTCATTAAGGTCAGCAATGATCTCCATGTTGCCAAATTCATTGGCTCTTTAATCTGTTTTGCTCATTGAGAATTTTGTGCTACAGGTTATGTGTCCCTTAGCCTAAATGCTTGGGGCCAGAAAAAGTGTTTTGGACTTCGTACTTTTTCAGATTTTGGAATATTTACTGGTTGAGCATCCTAAATCTAAAAATACAAAATCTGAAATGCTCCAGTGAGCATTTTCTTAGAGTGTCATGTCGGTGCTCAAAAAGTTTCAGATTTTGGATATTGGAGTTTTGGATTTGGGATAATTAATTTGCATAATCTCTTTTTTGGATTGAATTGTGTTAAATAACATTCTTGGACCCTGAGCCTATTATGTATTTTCTTATAATCTAGATTTACCTTCTTTGCCCAGATTTTTTTGCTTTGTGGATTGCTTAAATTAATTCCCAAGCTTATGCTCAATCTTTACATGGAAACTGCGACCTCCTTGAGAGCAGAGAGTATAAATTCTAATTCTCTACTTTCCTTGTCTATTGCTCTATTCATAGTGGATGAACAATAGCATTTGACTTGATTAATTGGCCTCTCCTCTCTGGTTTGCCACCATTTTTAAACTATGTTCCCTGGAAATGTAGGGTCCCACAAATCTAAACCAAGCAGGATCTGATAGGTCTATCAGCTAGGGTCCCTCTACTTTCTCTTCAATAGAGCTGGTTTATTTGTTTATTTAATTTTAGCCTTACTTATTTGGGTTTGTATAAGATTTTGTTTGACAAAAGGGTGTGATTACAACTCTCCCCCCCAAAAATTATTTTTGAAAACCATCAGCAAACTAATTTATTTATCATTTTATTAAGTCCTGGAAACTGACAGAATATACTTGGAGGGTATATCTGTTTCTGTCTGGTCAAGGAAAGACAATTACCTTATTGTTAAGAAAAGTAAATGAGAACTAAACCACAGAACTTCAGAGTTAAAAGTGTCTTGGATTTTATCATGTTCAATTATCCATTTTTTCAACTGAGGTCAGAGAGGTGATGTGATTTTTGTAACACCAGATAGTTAGTTAATGGCAACTAGGACTACTGTGTTTCCCCTAAAATAAGACCTACCCATAAAATAAGCCCTAGCAGGATTCCTAAGCATTTGCGCAATATTAGCCCTACCCCGAAAATAAGACCTAGTGATGGGCGTGGCTATATAGCATATCTGCACAACCCATGTATTTTGTTGCAGAGCAGAGCAGTAAGAAGATGAGCAGCCCTTCTTATCTGCCCCATCAGTGACAGCTACTATCCCAGAGGTGAGTAGAAAGATGCGGGCACCCCAACCAACATGATCCACCTCCCTTTGTCAGGTACCGGCCATTCTGTGCGTGGTGCAAGCTGAGGCTTTGAGGGGAAAGTTTCCTCAGTGAAGTGAGGAACAGGACGCTCTGCTTTAGGTATTGTATGTCCCCAGGGGGAGGAAGGAACGCTGTGGGTGCCATTTTACTCAGCACTGTGGGCCTCTCCCACCCCCCACAAACACCAGGGGATAGGGGAAAAGCTTCAGCAAGCAGTCTCCTACTGAGCCCAGAGAGAATAACACATCCCCTGAAAATAAGCCCTAGGGTGTCTTCTTGAGGAAAAATAAATATAAAACCCTGTCTTATTTTCAGGGAAACATGGTAGAACTCAGATCTTTGAATCTTTTTACTACTGCATATTGTATGTGTGTGTGTATGTGTGTGTATATACACACATATATAAAATATATAATTTCTCATCTTACTATAAATCTTACACATGGTAATATGGTAATAGAAGTTACAGAGAATGAGAGACATGAAGATATACACATAGTTATGCTGCATTCTGATTTTTATAGCAATCTAGGTAATATGGAATTAGTAGATGGCTGGATGAGGGGGACACATGTGAATATGTGTACATTGCATATTAATAGCAATTAGTACACAATTTATTGAATGACATAGACCAAGATATCTACATACATGTGTTCCTATATTCTAATATTTTTCTCTCCTCCCTCTATTATTATTACCATTTCCCATGGTCAAAATTAATAAAAAGTGATGATGAAACTGATGCATAGTAAGATGCCTGAGATGTGATTGAGATAAATCTAGATGGGTAGCAATTCTAAGGTTGGAAAACATTACTCTCAGCCTCGGTACTCCAAAACCAAACCTGAGCATACCTCTTATGTCCAGAGCACCACCTTCCCTGTCTCCAATTTTCTTTAAGTAATGGGGGTTTGCCTTACAAATTCAAGTAGAAGTAAAGAAGTCAGGGATCTCAAACATTATATGAAGCTTAAAATCTCATTCCACACACAAAACAAACTCTAACTCAGGATAGTGGCTAAGAGCAGGGATTCTGTAATCAAATCTGGGTTAGAATCCTCGTTTCACTTGCTAAAGGAGTAACTTGTGTACTTCCTTAACTTCTCTTTGTCTCAATTTTCTCATCTATAAAGTGGAGATAATAACAGAACCACCTCATAGGTAGTTGTGAAGTTTGGGTGGAATAATCCATTTGAATTTCTTATGTCTGGCATATAGTAAGGGCTCAATAGATGTAAGCCTTTATTATGATTGCTCTTATTATTGTTGTAGCTGCTGCTATTGTTATTAGGCACTCTCTTATCCTCAGCAGCTGTGCTCCCAACTCTAATCTCTACTACTATGCCGATTGTGCAACTCTCTGTTTTGGCTTCTATTCCTTCTACTGTTAGCAATTAACAGACTTTCTTCTTTTTTGTCCTAAGCCTGGCAAGTTGAAGGGATAGCTTTAGTGGCTAAAGCCTCTAGCCTATCACCACCTTTGTAAGGCAGAGTTCTTATACTAAGCCATTTCATAGCCCATGGGCCTGTCTAGCAATTGACAAGTCTTGGGTCAGGTTCTCAGCAATCACTAGGCAAGCTGGGATAGCTTATGGATATGAAATCCTTCAGAAGGGGAGCCTTGGCAGCCATTCTCATGTTTCCTAAAAGGAAACGGCATAATTCTTACCTAACACCTTGACTAGTACATGGTGTATAGAGAAAAAGAGTCAAATTGTAGTGCTTTTATTAATAACAAATATGATGCTTAAATGAGTCAAATATATGCTGGTTTTTTAGGTGTAGTATTATTAACTTAGGCAACAGAGAAAAAGCATGGAATAACACAACAAACCAAAGGTTACTCAGGGCAAAACCAGTATTTGTGATATATGAGTAGCTGTCCAAGTTTCTGACAAACAGCAGTTACCTAAAGAAGGACAGAATGTGGAGTCAGCCTTTGAGAATCCTATTGATTCTAAACTCCTGTGATTTATAGGTAGTTATGCAGCTGCTTGGAGAGATTTCTTCCCATGACAGTCTGACCTCATATACTCTCAAGATCATTTTGTGCTGAGTGTTGCCACTATACTATTTGTATTAATTTTTTTAGGCTAAAGGTAGAAAAGGAAATAGTAAAACTGACAGAATAGTCCTTTTTTTTTAATGAGTCAGTTTTATGACAGGGAGGGCTGAGTGTTTTTCTTGTATCATCCAAAGCTAAGTTCTAAAGTTCCAACTGGAAAAATTGTGACAGCTGCTAGTTGTTATGCATCCTTTAAGGATAAGGTTCTGATGTGCTTGGTATTTGCCTGCATAGTGACTCTTAGAGGCTTATTCTTATGCTTCTAGATACAGAATGAGCTATGACTAAGTGGAAAGCTTCATGATTTGGGAACCAGGAGATTCAAGTCCTAATTTACTCACTACTATCTTTGTGTTCTTGGAGAAGTCATCTTAATTCACCAGACATAGTTTCTCAATCTGTACAGTAAGAGGGTTGACAAGATGATTATCAAACCTCTTAAAGATCTAGCCCTGCATGGTTCAGATTCAGAAGCTGCTTTTCTTTTTTATATTACTCCATTCAGTGTTTTACTTCCAGATCATGCCATGTTAGTATAATTTTAAGCTTCTGTCTTTTGTACCATATATATACTTTGCTCATTCATTCCATCCGTCCATACATCCATCCATCTGTTGATTTTCTAATTCTACCTTTATTTGAACATATACTACCTTCCTGACCACAATAATACTAAGTTTACTGACATGATAAATTCTTTCAAGATCCTAAATTCAAGTACAGAATATGACAATGTACCTTCTTGCCTCTCCAGCCTCACCTGATACAACTCACTCTTTTTCTCCTTTTCCAATGCATTTTTAAAGGTCTTTGCTATGCTTTCTCCTCCCTCAGGTTCTTGCACATTCTCTGTCCTTTCTACTTCCCTGTTCCCCAACTCCCATGCCTGAAGATATCTACTCATCTTTAGGTCTCAGTTGAAAGTTCTCCCTCCTTTGGGAAACAAACTCCCTATTTTAGACTTTATATCATGGAATTTCATTATATGCTATACTTCTTATAGCTTGATATTCACTGATGCTATAGTAATAACTTGATTAAACCATTGCATATTTCCATAATATGTCCAGAAAGAATATTTTACTTCTAGGTGGACAGTATGAATGTACATGGATCCTTAAGGATGTTGCAAAATTTTCCTTCCCTATGTATCTATACAGAGTATGAACCTCAGAGTCCATCTCTGATGGGCATAATGGGGCTTTCATTTATGTTTTTCCTATCCCTTTCTTCTTTTATTGTTCTTCCTGCCCCAGACTCTAGCTCTCCTTTAGTGATTCCATTTACTGTATCCCTGAGGATTTGGAGGGACAGTATCAAGTTTTCAGGTCTCTACATGTTTGAAGGCTTGGATCCTTCAGGTACTTCAGAATGAAAAATCTATTAAGACAAAAACAAACCTTTCTCTGCCTACCCATTATAACGTAACTTCTATCTGTTACTGTGCTAATAAACATTTTGTTTCATTGCTTCCATTTATCAATTATTTCCTCCCAGGGAGAGAATTGGAGGTGAAGATAGGGAAATTTGTTCTACTTTGCTTGGTTAGTGTCCTTTGTTTCTGCTAGACTATTAGTTCTTATCAGAGCAAAGACCAATCTGTCTTATTCAGTGTTGTATCTCAGTACTAGGCACACAATATATGCTTAATAAAAATGTGTTTAAGAAATGAGTGAATTAATACAAGGTGGGAAAGAAAAACCAAGAAATTTATTGTTACCATATGAGGCATTCTATAGCATAGATATATTATATGCCTATTTGGATATATTATATCAAAGAAGATAATTTATGTATTACAATTTTATAAATCCTAAAACACTAAATAACTACTTTGGCAAGAGACTGGTAAGCTCTGTATAGCACTGAAATGTTTTTCAAAGTGTTCTCCCTGTATCAGCAGCATCAGCATTGCATGGGAATTTATTAGAAAAGCATATTCTAGTAGTCCATTCTAGACTACTGAATCAGAAACTCTGGTGGTATGGCCTAGTAATCTGTTTTTAAATAAGCTCTTTGGGTGATTTTGGTGAATGATAAAATTTGGCAACTATTGCTTCTAAGAGATAAAGTGTAATTTGCCTTTGAACTTGGTAAAGTTTACATGTAAGGAGACAAAACATATATATCAATGACACAGGGTCATAAGAATCAGAAGATAAACACAAATTGCAAAGACAAGAAAAGGAGGGGAGTAAGGGAGAAATGACTTGCTGAAAAACTGGGCTTCAGGGAGAAAGAACATTTGAGGTGGAACTGCTGCTGAGTCACAGTCCATAACACATTCTAGATGAAAAGAAAGAATAAACAAACAAAATCTCTCTAAACCCAGAGCAAAACAAAGAAAACCTGATAATTACTCTACACATAATAGGTAGTTTGTAATAGTTAAGACTGTAGGCTTTGGAGTTAGGCATACATTGTTCCCATCCTGGCTCCAACAATTATGAACTAAGAAAACTGGGCAACTTCTTTTTTTTTTGAGACAGAGTCTCACTCTGTTGACCCAGCTAGAGTACAGTGGCATCATCATAGCTCACTGCAACCTCCAACTCCTGAGCTTAAATGATTCTCCTGTGAGTAGCTGAGACTACAGGCATGTGCCCTCAAATCTGGCTAATTTGTTCTGTTTTGGGTAGAGATGGGACCTTGCTGTTGCTCAGGCTGCTCACTGGGCAAACTTCTTTACCTCTCTCTTCTTTAGTTTCTTCCTTTGTAAAGTGGGTAAAATAATAGTACCTATGTCATAGGATTATTGGAAATAGTAAATAAGATATGTACATATAATACTCAACTTGCCATGGTCAAAGTTTGATAAATGGCACTTATTAACAAAAAAATAGACTACTGAGGTTGAAAAATTGGGTGAGGGGTTTTCACCTGGACAACTGAGAAGAATTTACATCTTTTATACCTTTTATACCTTACATCTTTTATACCTTATACCTTTTATACCTTTTACATCTTTTATACCTTTTATACCTTAGTAATTTTATTTTTTAATTTCTTTTAAAAATAATTTTTTAATATTTATTTTTAAGAATTTTGAAATAATCTTAAACATGAAAGTATAGTACAATTTTTTTTTCTCTTGAACCATTTGAGTGTAAGTGACAACCTGTTGTCTCATCTCTTCTTAATACATTAGTGTGTAATGTGTATTTCCTGGCAACAAGGACATTCTCATAATAACTGCAATATTAGTGTAAAAATCAGGAAATTTACAAATTTCCCAGTAAGATGTGCTTTATAGCAAACAATTCAGTTCAAAATCACACATCTTTAGTTGTAATGTCTTTTTAGTTTCCTTCATTTGGAGACAGCGTTAACTTATTTTTTGTGATTGACATTTCTGAAGACAGAGGTACCACAGAAGTGAGGCTGTGATCTTTTCATGGCATCCTATCAGGTGGCACATATTAGATTTGTTTCATTTACTTATGATATTCACTTTGAGCACATAAGATTGTTGTGTCTTCTAGGCTTCTCCACTATGAACTTACTCTTTTCTCTCTTGTGTATATTTACACACATTCACATTTATGTCTATGTTAATATCTATATCTAATCTACCTATATTGAAAACTACAAGTTCACACTGATACCTCCAGTTCTAGTCTAATACTATGTAATTCATTGTAGTTTTCTCTATTACCATGCTTTCACTCTCTTTTCTGATAGACTCCTATTATCCTTATTTTATTTATTTATTTATTTGATGCCAGCCCCCCTTCCCCCATTATGTAACCTATCTCCCATTGCTACTGCCGCCCTAGCACAGATACCCTTATCACCGCACTCAGGTTCTCACAACCCTTGTTAGGCAACCCCTCTGCATAGAAGACCTTCTCATTCTACTTGAGTATGACAAAACACTCCAGGCCCTTTCCTTCACATGGGTGCCCTCGCCCTACTGCTCAGGCTTTGCTCAAACACTTTGATCTCAATGATCTGAAAGACCAATTTTAGATTGTAGAAATTATTGACAAATATACTCCTATAAAATATATAACAAAAAATATTACCATTTTGGCAATTTATAATGGGTTTCTCTATACTAGATTTGAGGAGATGAGAGGGACACTGTCTTTTTGCATGTCAAAACAGAATTTTATTTTCCTACTTAACATATATCCCTATGGATAACATCTCCCATAGACTGAATGCTATTCTGGCCTCATATGAGTGGTTTAATTGGACTGATTATAGAATTATATAAAATCTCCATTAAACAGAATATTAAGTAAATCTATATTTCTGTGCCCGATGGTAAAGTTTCCCCCAAAGTCTGGTTTCTCATTTCATAGCTATCTTGCTATCTTTTTCTCTTCTGCTGCTTATTTTCTGTTAAAATTAGATCTATTTCTCTGGGAAAAAATTGTTACAGTATTATTGCATGACTAGTATTTATTGAATACTTTTTGTTCATAGCATATATAAAGCAAATCTGAGAAGCCAATGAAGTCATCTATAGCAACATCTTTTTAACATTTAATTGTTTCTAAGCTTAACTATACTGATAGTGTGTAGGTATCTCTGTACATCCTCACCTCTCCTTGGCATTCATCAGCTAGGAAGATATGGCCCCAAGAGTACAGACTCTCATTCTGTTTGAGATTTTGCTGATGGAGAGAGAAATGAAATAGCTTCAGCTAAGCACAGTGCATTTGAGATTAGTTAAAATATTCCTGGTAACTGGCTTTGGAAAGTTTTTTAAAAGAGTTCCTTAGGTTTGATTTTCCTTCCATCTGGTGATTTGAAGAATTTTCTAAGTGATATACTATGATATTCTAGTCATGCATGTGAAAATTAAATATGCTTGTTTTAACATTGGTATCATTCAATTAACCCCTAATATTCTATTATGAATATTATTACAGCATATTATAGTAAAAAGTCTAGGCTTTAGTGTCAAATGTGATTCCAACACTAGCCTTACCACTATCCAGCCTGGTGGCCCCGAGCAAGTCTTAGTTTCTTCATCTCTCCTCATAAGGTGATTGAAAGAATTAATTAAAATAAATGACATTTTCAAAGTATAACTCTCTAACATATAGTAGGTAAATAGAAAATGTTAATTTCTTTTCTCCTTCATTCAATGAGCAATATCAATACTTAATCACACACAGATTGAAAGATAATTGAAATTTTGAAGGAGGGAGCATATGAAAGAAAGTAGAATTTAAAACTAGGCTCATACAAGCTTACATAGTTATTTATCTTACCAAGATTTATAGAATTTACATGGTAAATATCTGTGACATAAAAAGGACTTATAACATTCTTATAACTTGGATGTGAAATTGAAAGTTAATTATCTCCTAGCTTTAGAATAAGACATACCTGGTGGTGGATTTTGAATATAAGTGCTATAAGTATAAAAGGTAACTGATTTGCATGAACAATATCATGATATTATTTGGTGCATGCTTTTTGAGCAACTTGAAGTATCGCATTAATTTATCAAAGAGATATTTTGAATTAAAATTCATTTTAGAGTTTGTATTTTTAAAGACCTTATTTGTGGCACAAAAATTATTGTTGCTTCATACACATCCCATTGCTTTCTATTAAAATTTCCATCTGTCAGCTTTTTAAAGAACTTGTAAATAACAATTTTCTGCCCCCTTCTCGAGTATTAATTCTGCTTTATTGGTTAAAGTTTCTGCACTCTAGCCTCTTCTGGAAGAAATGACTCCTGGGTAAGCATATTCTGTGTTCAGGTATCCAACAGTTAATGAGACCTCCAGTGTACACAGTATAGTTCAAAGGTGGTACACTAAACAAAGAATAATAGCTAGTATTTACTGAGTATGTTCTATTTAACTGTTCAACTGTGTGGAATACTTACATATGTAAGTTTTATAGGTGAAGAAACTGAAGCTTAGAAAAGTTAAATAACTTGCTAAAGGTCACACATTTAGTGAGTAGGAGAGCCAGGGTCTGTCTGATTTCAAAGCATGTGCTTTCACTTCCAGATCATTATACTACCTCACTTATGTCCTACTGCTCTTTTATCACATTATGCACTTTATATTTTGTTCCTATTTGAGTCTCTTTACTCTGAAATTTTCTTACAATTATTACTGTTTCTCAATTCCATAGTTACCCCTCACACCTCCTAGTCTTCATACAATTTTATAAAGCTATATATTTCAGTATAATTTCAAACCTACAGGAAAAGTTACTAGAATAGTACAAGTAACTACTATGTATTCACTTTACCCTGATTCACCAATTGTTTACATTTTGTCTATTTGTTTTATCATTTTCCATTAATATACAGCTCCTTCTTTATGCCTATAAAGACACACACACACACACACACACACACACACACATATATAAGCATATTATTAATGAACTATTTGAGAGTGAGTGGTGGAAATCAGGCCCTTCCATATATCATCTCTAAAACAACAATATTATCTTACATAAATAGTGTAGTTATCAAAATCAGGAAATTTAACATTGATACAATATCATTATCTAATATACAGTCCATATTCAATTTCATCAGTTATCTTCATAATGTATTTTATAGTTATATTTCCCCAGTCCAGGATCTATCTGGAATCATACATTACATTTAATTGTCATGTCTCTTTAATCTGCAGTGGTTAATTAACCTTTCTTTTCTTGACCTTGACATTTTTGATGATCACAAGTATTTTGTAGAATATCCTATAATATTTTTTTCTGATGTTTCCTCATGATTCGATTTAGTTTATGCATATTTGGCAGGAGTATTACAGAAATGATGCTGTTTCCTTCTTGGTATATGATAACAGGAGGCTTACAGTGCCAGTTTGTTCCAAATTGTGGAGAGATATTATGAGATTATATAATGTCATGTTCCTTGTCAACTTTTTAACCACTAGCAGCATCTATTGATGATTTTCTAATTCTAGAATTTCTTATATATTTGTTAGTTGGAATTCTACTCTAATAAAGAGCTTCCCCTTTTCTCCCATTCAATCACTCATTTATTTCTATCAGGATGGACTAATGGATTCTTATTTTATTAAATAGGTTATTATCCATAACTGTTATTAGTTTATTTTTAATGCTCAAATTGTTCCAGATTTGGTCAATAGGAGCCCCTTCAAACTAACTTATATGTACTTTTGATATGATGCCATGATTTTTGAGCACTTCTTTACTTTCTGGTACAAAGAGATGTCCCAGACTCATAATTTTCTTGCTGTAATCCTGGAATGAGTCTTTTCTTCAAAACGCCCTCACATTCCTTTTAGTAAAGTATTTTGAACCCAAGATTTCCTTCTTAATCTACTCCTTCCTGTTTCTTTTGCTTCCTTCCTTCTTTCCTTCAAGTTTGTGCTTTGTCTAGGGACAGAAGAACTCTAATCGTATCAGAACGTTCTTGAAATTTTCTTGAGCCCTTGGAGTGTAGGTATTTCTTCATTCTTTGATCTTCTTCAACATCTATTGAGTTCCATCTTCCATTAGTCCTTGGACTCTGGATTTGTACTCATCCTGATTTGCCTTTTCTTTTCTTATTTGGAAATTGGTTTGTACCTACCAGTGACCTTGCTTTCACTCTATTCTTCTATGTGAAATTTAGCTTATATTTTCTTTTCAACTATATTCAACGTTAGCCCATTCCTTACATTCAACTTTATTCCTCTAGTCCCAGGTAATAACCTTAAAGAAACTTGTCTTACTGTAAGCCTAAGATAGGACACTTGCCATTGATAAAGCCTTTATTTAAAATTCTACCTCTGTGCTTTGGTGTCTAGTAGTCTTAGACTCAAATGGACTAGACAAATGATAACTTTACTTTGCAGAAGATAAAGTATGGGACATGGATGCAGGATAAGGAAATTGGATATGAGCATTTATTTGGTTCCTTAAACAGAACCAAGTGTTCAGAAAAGACAAATGGAACACCAAGACTGCTATTCATATCATCATTGAATATATCAAGAACAGTTGTGTTATGCTGTCCAGCTGAATTCATAATCAGGTGTGTGGTATGAGAAACCCTATAGAGAACAAAGGGTGCTAGAAGACATGTAAAACATATGACTGAAAAGAAAGCACATTTTACAAAGATTACCATCTTTTTATTGAGGCTGGAAGTGAATTCAATGATTTCAGTGAATTCTAGGGATTAAACAGCTTTGTTGTGCTATAGTCATATATGCGAATCACAAAAAAACAAATGAACCAACAGTAACAATATACATAGAGGTTTCTGCTTGGCAGAGGATAGAAATGACTATAATTGTTCCCATAATGCTATGCCTGACAATATGAAGCCTGGGAAAGGAGGGGAAAGTGCAAAAAGGCTTTCTCCAGTTACTTTAATTGTAGTCTATGATATAATAGATAAGAAACAATGTAAATATGTTATATATTCTGCTTTCTGGTTACTTTTTTGTTTTACTGTGGCTAAGTAGATAATTGCAGAGCATTTTGTGAGTCATACAAGTAAAGAATCTCGTGATTTAAGAGTCATAATTTAAGTGTTGAAAAAAGAAATACATTTTTCCATCACTCATTGTATTCAGTTTGCCCAGTGAATTTTGGTTATTTCAAAAAAAATCAAATTTTCCTTCAAATGAAAAGATATGCCATTTCTGAGGATATTCAAAATATCCTCAGATGCTTGATAGTATACCTTAAAGAGGTGCTCTTAAAGGTCTTTGGAAGAAATAACAGCATCATTGAAATAGGTATGTCATGTCAGGTGGTCTCTGCTTGGAAGAAGATGAACTATTTTGAGTATTTTAAGGAGTGTACTTGAAAAGATAGTCCTATTTATTACGGATTGCCTTGAATATGCTGTTTGACAAATTGGAGACGTAACTGCTAGAATCATCACTACAAAGACCAAATCTCATTTGTAAGGAGTATAGGTTAAAACATGGGGGAAAGTTTGGACTGAATAGGGACTGTCTCAGACATCACCTTGAAGTCTATTTTTTCTGTTGTAATGTGTGCTAAAGGCAGAGGACTGAAATATACTTTCTTTAAAATGAGTATCTAACTAATTGAATCAAAATCAATTTAGTTAATAATATCCACTAAATGGTTATTATTATTATTTTTTTCAATCAATGGCCAGAATTTTTTTCCTGCCAACTTGTTTCTCTTACTGGGATTCCTCACCCTATTCCACTACTGTCCCTTACCCCTCCCTGTGAAGAAGAGAATTGCAATGATTTAACAAGGGCTGTTTGAAATGAGAGTATGAAAGTCTAATTCCTCAGGTTCTATTTCTTAAGTCTAGTGTTCTGGTGGATCAAAAGCTGTGGACATCATCTAGGAGTGAGTTAGAAATACAGAAATTCAGGCCCCAAGACCCTCAGATAATTTATGTGTACAATAGAGTTTGAGAACATTCATCTATAAATTTGACAACAACTTATAGACTTTTAAAGATGTGAGGTAAAAATGGATATGTCTTCAAGAATTTAAGGAATTTTGAATATCCTCAGAGGTGGCAAATCTTTTTTATTTGAAGGGGGAATGTGCAACATTTGTTCTAGCTGCTGTGATCAAATCAAGTAGTCAAGTCATATAAAAATGTAATCCAAATAATATGCAGGTTTTCTGCAGTTCTGAGTGAGAAAGGATTTGACTTTAATCAATGATTTGCCTTCTTTTTGACCTTAAAAAAGGAGGAAATGCAAATAAAGGAAAATTTTTTTACATGTATTCTAGATTTATTTGCTTCAAAACATTATTTACCAAACTTTACAGCATATGTTTTTGTTCATTTTCCATCTATCAGGAATCACAGAGTAAGGTCTGTTAAAATCTCTCAGCATGTTTATTTAATATTTACTGTGTGACCAGCATTCTATAATACTGGCAGTGATTCAAACATACATAAGATAAACCCTCCTCACCAAATCATACAAGTTGCAAGAATATACTCAAAGATTGTAGCCTGCACTTTGTATATAAATATATATGTTATATATGTGTGTACATATTCTGAGATATTAAAATTCTGAAGTCTCCTGTTAGTCAAAGGGTACAAAGTTGCAGTTTTATGGGACAAATAAATTCTGGGGAACTATTGTACATCATGGTGACTTGAGTTTATAATATTGTATTGTACATTTTTTTTAATTTCATCATATTATGGAGGTACAAATATTGTTAGGGTTACAAATATTGCCCCTGCCCCCCACCATCCCCCCGATGTGTCCAATCCCCTGGTGGTGTGCATCACATACGTTATGGAAGCATACGCCCCTTTCCTCCTCCCCCCTACCACCTGCCCACCACCCGATAAAAAGTTTTGTTTTGATTTTTTTTTGACCAAATAAAGGAAAATTACCAAGCATTCATGGTGTGCTTATTACTAAGTTTAAGGATGATGCTAGATACTAAAGAATATATGGCTGAATAGGACATTGTCTTTATTCTGAAGGACCTTTCCTGGCATTTATAATTAATTATTGAATTAAAATGTTGAAGACAGGTATGTGAACAACTACTTCTAATATAAGGTAGAATGAGAAATAATGATCAAGCAATATGTTGGAAAAGGAAGAAAGCAACAGCATTGCTCACCTACTCCCATCCCCTATTACTCTCCACACAAATCCACAAATCTTTTTTTTTTTTTAATGATAGATGCTTGGGTATTCTTACTTCCCACTGAATTGAACTCAGTTTTAGTAAGAATAATTATTATGTTGATGATGTTTCACATTTAGATCTCTGACTTCAAATATTCTTTTATAAAGGCATAGGACTAGAACTGGGCTTGAAGGAGAAAGATTTCTGTGTGTGCGAAGGGGTATCTGGGTTTAGGGAGAAGTGTTAGCAAGAGATGATGGCGGCCTAAACTCTGGCAGTGGAAATGGAACAGAAATGGTGGTGGTGGTGGTGGTGGTGGTGGTGCTACAAGGGAATGCCAACGAGAAATGCTTGGAAAGTTACAAAGACATGGGTGTTTAAAAAATAATGCTTGCTAATCAAAAATAAAATTTGACATTGGTCATGGACTTATCTTCAAATGTAAGTCATCTTTGACTTCATTATGATTACTTTCTTCCTTTCTAGTAGTTGTTTACGTGTAGAGAATAAGCAAAGGAGTGAAATAGATTTGAGTACCTCATCATGTTTGGGATATAAGGTAATGAAGATTTACAAATGTAATATTAAAAATATTGTCCATAGGGTTTTTCTACATGTGATCAAGTTGCTGCCATCCATTATGTTTCAAAGTATACCTTGTTGATAAGAATCAATAACATGAATATGGACGCTCATTCCTCTTGCAATGTATGCCCTGCACTGCCTCAGGACTCTGCAGAGAGTCCCGAGCAACAAGAGGGCTCTCACTAGACATGGCCCCTTAGCCTTGGACTTCTCAACCTCAATAACTAGTTAAGGAGAGAGAGCAGCAAGACAGCTGACCAGAGACATTAACTGCCAGAGTGTCTTAGTAAGAAGCAGTTTTAGATGAAAGAGAAAGAAATGAACAAGGAAACATAGATCAGATGTAGGTCTGAAGGAAGGGTGCTGGAACCTTCGGGAGACTCCATGGGAAGAAGTTGAGGAGCAGAACAAGAAGGAGCAAGGTATTGGCAAAGATCAACCCCCAAGAAGCTTGGAGTCCAGTGAGAAGGATTGGTGGAGCAGTTTGTTTCTCCTTCCCTCATATTTCTGACAGATGGAGAGTACCCAAGCTGCTGGAGAGACTTTCTGCCCACATGAGCACAGAGGCTGCCACTGCCAGTCAGCTGGGAGCTTCTCATGGAGAGGGCACCAGGCTCCCAGCCCTCCTGGGGTACCCCCATCTCCATAGACACGAGCTGGGATGGCAGGTACCATATTGCTCCTCTGCCCACTATGTGCCTTGTCCTTCCCAGGAGGATTCAGCTCCTCAGGTTTCATCTTGCTCATTCCCACACAGATATTTCCTGACTCCAACCCAAACTGCAGGAGCCACAGGGGTGCAGTAGGTCCCTGATGATCTGTGTGACTCCAGAACATGGACATTCTGGACTGAGTGCCTCACAGAGAGAGGGTCAGAGATGATAAGAGTGCTAGTATTCCTCCATCCAGACTCTTTTCCTCCCCTTCCCTCCCTCACCTGGGGCTGCCAAGAGAGACCATTAAGCCACCACACAGAGGCTTCCATAGAGAGTGGGGCTCAGGCCTTTCTTCTTGGGGTCCTATAGTGGACTGAGGAGTGTCCAAACTGTGAGCTCCCTGCTTGCTGGTCCTCCCTGGTGCTGCTTTCCTGGCAGCTCCATCATAGCAGGGCATGCTCCAGGGTGGTGGGACATTGAAACTGCTGAAGCACCCCATGGGTGACTCGGGACCAGCACATTTCTCCCTGGCATGGCCAGAGATTGATCTTCTTGGTCTTAGGAGGCAAGGGAACCTACATGGGCAGATCTAGGGGGAAAGTGCAGTGTGGGAACTAGCTGCAGTGTGCTCACAGGGCAGCCCTTCCCCCATGGGAGAGCTACATTCTCAGCTTAGGCCAAGATCCTGGGTGGGGAACCTCTTGGCCTGCAGCATAGTCATGGGAGAGCGTGGCTGGCTTGAGCTCCTGATTGTCAGCAGGTGCCAGGGAGGGACTGTGGAACAGAAAGGGAGAAAGGAATGAGGCTCACTCCAGAATTCCAGATTGTAAATCTCAGATGGCCCTGCCTCCAAAAGGAAGCTTTCAGGGTGGGTGGGACTACTTCAACTCCTCCCTGGTGGCTTCTCCCAGTAACTGGGAGCAGACTGTTGATTGCTACCAAAACAGCTAACTTGCCAGCTTTTGTAGAGCCTGAGGGCAAGCTCACCCAACCCATCCTCACTCAGCTACAGTCCCCCACCCACCTCTGCTGTGGCAGAGAATAAGGACTCACCTGGAAGTTCCAGGGTCCTACCCACTATCTGGGGCATTATAGTGCTTCTCCTGAGGGACTAGAGCCAGTCACAGGACACAAAAACAACATTGTAACTTGTTCCTTTTGGCAAGCACCACCTACTGAGAGGAAAGTCAGTGTGCATGTTCTTTACAGCATTTACTGACTCAATTTTACAGGGTGTGTGAGGGTCCAAGGAGTGACCATTTAGGGGAGCACCTATCCCTCTGTACAGAAAATCTATGCTACTAGATAAAGGCAGAAAGATCCCAGCCTGGAGCTATAACATACAAGTGTTTAGGCCCCTCCCCCATGAATAGCCCTTGTGGTTTAGAGAGCTTGTCCTGACCCTCCTACCAGTGGCTCTCCCTAGTAGCTAGAAAAGGAACTTCTGAGCCCCACTGAGATTTTGCAAAGCATTGCAGGCTCCAACCTAGCCACAAACTGCTTTGCTCCTCCCCCACCTTAGCGGTGGTGGAGATCAAGAAACATTCTGGGAGCTAAAGCTCCTAAAGCTTGGGGCACTCAAGTACTTCATCTGAGGGACCAGACTCTACCATAGGCACAAAAGAACATCTTAGCAGCTGGCTCTTTCATACAAACATCAACCGATGACAGGAGAAAAATTGCATAGCTCATCATAGCACTTCCAATTCAAGAAAACAGGATGTGGCTTATTCATACCCACAAGTACCACTTGCCACATTGGAGATAAAGCTGGGGGACCCAACACAATTCACACTACTGAGAAGAGGTGAAGACAGCAGGACAGAAAAAAACTGAAAAGATTATCAAACTTGCTTGAGCTCCCCATAGGCAACTTGGGACCAGCACTCTTTCCCCTGGCATGGTCAGGGATTGCTCTTCAGGGTTTCAGAGATAGTCCCACAAGCCAGACTAGAACCCCCAAGACATGATCAAGAGGCCAGATGAGAAGAAATTAATGAAAGAACTCCAGATATATGAAAATCAGAGATAAAGGACACCCCCAAAAGGAAACAACTGTTTACCAATGGATACAAAAGAAATAAAAACAATTTAAATGACAGATAAAGAATTATGAATATGGATTATAAGGAAGCCCAATTAAATACAGGAGAAAATTGAAACCTAACACAAAATACCATAAAAACAATATAGGAAATGAATAAAAAATTCACTAAAGAAATGAAATTATTAAAAGAAATCAAACAGAATTTCTGGAAGTGAAAAATTTGAGGATATAAAAAACACAGCAGAAATTTCCAAGAATAGGCTAGATGAGACAGAAGAAAGAATCTCAGACCTTGAAGACATCACCTTTGAATTAAGTCAGTCAAAGATAAAAACAGAGGCATAAGAGGAATGAACAAAGCCTACAAGAAGTATGGGATTATATAAAGAAACCTAACATAAGAATCATAAGCATCCTTGAGAGTGAAGAAGAAAATACACAAGGATTTGAGGGAATAATGGATGAAAATTTCCCTGGTCTTGCTAGAAATTTAGATATTCATGTACAGCAAATACAATGGACACCTGGGAGATTCATTGCAAACAGGCAATCATCATGAAAGTCATCACACTGGCCAAAGTTAACCTGAAGGGGGAAATCCTATGAGCCATAAGGCAAAAACATCAGGTAACTTACAAAGGAAAACCCATCAGACTAACTGAAGACTTTTCAACTGAGACCTTACAAACCAGAAGAGATTGGGGGCCCCATCCTCAGTTTCCTTAAATACAATAATGGCCAGTATAGAATTTTTTATCCTGCAAACCTAAGTTTCTCATATGGGGAGAAATAAAGACTTTCTTTATTTAAGGAGAAAGGAGACAAGGAGAAAATTAAGATATGTAAGCACTAAGAGAATTTGTGAAGATAAGACCTGACCTGCAGGAAGTACTCTGAACTGCATTATACACAGATCAGTACAATAGACACCCACTGGTGTAAAATCACCCAATAGCTAAGCTCAGAGCCCATATACTATAATGGCTCAAGTGGTAAAACAAACCAATAAGGTTTTCCCAACATGATGAACATAAATCCATCCACTTATCATTCTTTAAATAAACATGAATGGCTTGAATTCCCCACTCAAGAGACATAGTCTGGTTGAATGGATAAAAAAAAATAAAAGCCAAGTATCTACTGTCTGCAGGAAACACATCTATAACCAACAAGGACTCATTCAGACTCAAGGTGAAGGGATAGAAAAAAATATACCATGCTAATGAAAACCAAAAGAAACTGGTGTAGCTATTCTTATATAAGATAACACGGGGGGGGGGGGAGGATCAAGATGGTGGACGAGAAACACCCCCAGACAGAGATCTCTGCAGAAAAGACAGATTCTAGCAGAAATTAGAAAAAAGAAGAAGACGAGCATACAGCGGATGAGGGCCGGAAGGAGGGTTACCTGAGACCCTGGGAGACTCCACGGGAGGAGGCTGCAGAGGAGAACTGAAACATGAGACTGCTGGAGCAGCCCGGAGACCAGCGCCAAGGGTAGGTGGATAAGTCACCTTTCCCCTCCCCTGCATCTCAGACTGCTGGTGGGCTCCCCAGCGGGTGGAGAGACCAGTGGACACCAGCCCAGAGACGTCCACCGGCAGCTAGTGGTGAGCCTGTAACGGACTCTCAACTCCCAACTCCCTCCCGGGACCTCCGTGTGCACAGACCCGAGCCGCACGTCAGGCGCCATATCGCCTCCTCCTCCCCTCCGCCGACCCTACCCGCGGCTGCCCAGAGAGACAATACAGCCTCCAGCCGGAGGCAGCTCCAGGGAATGGGACCTTCCCTTTTGGGACCCTACAGCTGACTCAGGGGGACTCAGACTGTGAGCTCCCTACCCGCCAGCCATCCCAGGTGCTACTGGCATGGTGTTCCCAGGAGAACGGTGCAGACTCAGAGGCTGAGAGACGTACACCCAGCTTGGGCTCCCTGTGGGTGAACTGGGACTGGAACTCCTCTCCCTGGTGGGGATACAGTTTGAATTCTGGGACCCAGAGGGTGGACCTGCAGACCAGTTCCCATGCACCGAGGTCTAGCATTGCCCAGGGCACAGGAGGGATATACATGAACAGCCTAGAGGTGTGTGTGTCTTCACGGGCAGATCAGTGTCCTAGAGGGCAACACTCCTCCCAAAAGGAGGCTGTACGCCCAGCCCAGGTGGCCTTCCTGCGTAAGGAACCTCCCCGCCGGCATCACAGTCTGGGGAGGCCTGATGGCGTGTGGTCTGACCTGCTAGCAGAGGCTGAGGAGTAGCTGCGGAGTTGGGGAGGGTGGAAAGAAGTGAGGCCCCCTCAAGACAGCCCTACCCCCACAGCCAGGTCTCAGACAGCCCTACCCTCACATGCAGACTTTCTGGCTGAGCAGGACCATTCCAGCCCCAACCTGACAGCTTTTCCTGGAAGCAGAGAACAGAACTTTGACCTCTGCTAATGGTATTGGTGGTGCCTGAGGGCAGGCTTTCCTAACCAGCTCCGCCCAGAACAAGAGCTGATAACAGGACACAAAATCAACAGCATAGCCTGTTCCTCCAAGCAAGCGCCACCTACTGACAGGGACGGCATCCTGCACAGGCTTTTCATGGCACCCACTGACTCATTATACAGGGAGTGGCCGAATCTCACCCACAGACACCACCTAACGGCTCAGAAACTAAACAAGGTGTGTGAATACCCAAACAAAAACCTAAAGGAAAGAGACAACAACTGATCTACATGGGAAGAAACCAGCGAAGGAACTCAGGAAATATGAAGAACCAAACGGAAAACACACCCCCAAAGAGGAGCAACAGCCCCCTAGAAATGGACACTGCCAAAATCAGGCAACCAAAATGACAGAAGAGGAATTTCATATGTGGATCATAAGAACACTCACCGAGCTGCAAGAACAACTTAATAACCAACACAAAGAAACTACAAAAAGCCTCCAGGACCTAGAACAAAAGTTTACTAAAGAAATAGACACAATGAAGAAAAGTTTAACCAAACTCCTGGAAATGAAGAATCAAATCAGGGAACTACAAAATAGAGTGGAAAGTCTCAAGAACAGGGTAGATCAAACAGAAGAAAGAATCTCAGAGCTTGAAGATAATAACGTCCTACTAAATAAAACCATCACAGCAATAGAGCAGAGAAACAAGAGAAAACAGCAAAGCCTACAAGAGATGTGGGATTATGTGAAGAAACCTAATGTTAGGGTCATAGGGTTACCAGAAGGGGAAGAAGACAACACTCAAGGGTTGGACAAGCTATTTGAAGATATAATAGAGGAAAATTTCCCTGGCCTTGCTCAAAATCTTGATATACAAGTTCAAGAAGCTCAGAGGACCCCTGGGAGATTCAATGCAAACAGGAAGATGTCACGACATGCAGTCATCAGACTGACCAAAATATCAACTAAAGAGGCCCTTCTAAGAGCTTTAAGATGAAAGAAGCAAGTGACATACAAGGGAAAGCCAATTCGCATAACACTAGACTTCTCTAATGAGACTTTACAAGCAAGGAGAGACTGGGGCCCCATTCTCACTCTTCTGAAGCAAAACAAAGCCCAGCCTACAATCTTATACCCTGCAAAACTAAGCTTCATATATGAAGGAGAAATTAAGTCATTCTCAGACAAGCAAAGTTTCAGAGAATTCACCAAGACCAGACCAGCCCTACAAGAAGTACGCAAGACAGTGTTACACACGGAACACCATAATAAAAACTCATGAATATAAAAACAACCAAAACCGAAAGATTAAAGGCCAGATAATACAATGGCTCAAGAGAGAAATCAAAGCAACAACATCCAATCCAACAGAATGAACAGTAATCTACCTTACCTATCAGTTCTCTCAATAAATGTGAATAGCTTAAACTCTCCACTCAAGAGACATAGGCTGGATGAATGGATAAGAAAATACAGGCCAAGTCTATGCTGTCTTCAGGAAACACATCTAACCTGCACGGATGCATATAGACTAAAAGTAAAAGGGTGGAGATCAGTATTGCAGGCAAGTGGAAGCCAAAAGAAGGCTGGTGTGGCAGTTCTAATTTCAGACGATTTAGTTTTTAAACCAACAAAAGTAGTAAAAGACAAAGAGGGTCATTATATAATGGTGAAGGGCACACTTCAACAAGAAGAGATAACAATTTCAAATATATATGAACCCAACTTAGGTATACCCACTTTCATAATGCAAACCTTACTGGATCTAAGCAAATGGATTAATAGCAACTCCATAATCACCAGAGATTTAAACACCCCACTGATGGCACAAGACAGATCCTCGAAACAGAAAATTAATAAAGAAATAATGGATTTAAACAAAACCCTGGAACAATTGGGTCTGACTGACATCTACAGAACATTCTACCCAAAATCCACTGAATATACGTTCTCATCAGCTCACGGGACATTCTCTAAGATTGACCATATCCTAGGACACAAAGTAAATCTCAAGAAATTTAAAAAAATAGAAATCATACCATGTACTTTCTCAGATCACAGTGGAATAAAACTAGAAATCAACCCTAACAGAAACTCACATTTCTACACAAAAACGTGGAAATTAAACAACCTCCTACTAAATGATTACTTCATAAATGAAGAAATCAAGATGGAAATAAAAAAATTCTATGAAGAAAACGACAATGGAGAGACAAGTTATCAACTCCTCTGGGACACACCTAAAGCAGTTCTGAGAGGAAAGTTTACCTCCATAAATGCCTATAACCAAAAGACAAAAAGATCACAAATAGACAATCTAACAAAACGACTCAAAGAGCTGGAAAAAGAAGAACAGACCAACCCCAAACCCAGCAGAAGAAGTGAAATCAACAAGATCAAATCAGAACTAAATGGAATTGAAAACAGGGAAGCTATTCAGGAGATTAATAAAACAAAAAGTTGGTTCTTTGAAAAAATAAACAAAATTGACACACCATTGGCTAAGCTAACGAAAAGCAGAAAAGAGAAATCTCTAATAAGCTCCATCAGGAATAAAAAAGGAGATATCACAACTGATCCCAAAGAGATACAAGATACAATTTATGAATACTACAAAAATCTTTATGCACACAAACTGGAAAATGTGGAGGAAATGGACAAATTTCTAGAAACACACAGCCTCCCTAGGCTCAACCAGGAAGAAATAGATTCCCTGAACAGACCAATCTCAACAGCTGAAATAGAAACAGCAATTAAAAATCTCCCTAAAAAGAAAAGTCCTGGTCCAGATGGCTTCACACCTGAATTTTACCACACGTACAAAGAAGAACTAGTACCTATCTTGCAGAAACTATTCCACAACATCGAGAAGAACGGAAACCTCCCCGACACCTTTTATGAAGCGAATGTGACTCTGATACCAAAACCAGGAAAGTATGCAAGAAAAAAAGAAAACTACAGACTAATATCCCTAATGAATATAGATGCAAAAATTTTCAACACAATCTTAGCTAACTGAATCCAGATGCTTATCAAAGAAATAATCCATTACGACCAAGTGGACTTCATCCCAGGGATGCAGAGATGGTTCAACATACGTAAATCTATAAATGCAATTCACCACATAAACAGAAGCAAAAACAAAGACCACGTGATTCTTACAATTGATGCTGAAAAAGCTTTTGACAAAATTCAACACCCTTTCATGATACGAACACTTAAGAAAATAGGCATAGAAGGGACATACCTAAAAATGATACAAGCCATATATGACAGACCCATAGCCAACATCATACTGAATGGGGAAATATTGAAATCATTCCCACATAAAACTGGAACCAGACAAGGCTACCCACTATCTCCACTTCTGTTCAACATAGTGCTGGAAGTCTTGGCTACAGCAATCAGACAGGAAAATGGAATCAAAGGTATCCAAATAGGGGCAGAAGAGATCAAACTTTCACTGTTTGCTGGTGATATGATATTATATCTGGAAAACCCCAAAGATTCAACCAAGAAACTCCTGGAACTGATCAATGAATTTAGTAAAGTCTCAGAATACAAAATCAATACACAGAAATCAGAGGCATTCATATACGCCAACAACAATCTAATTGAGAACCAAATCAAAGACTCAATTCCCTTCACAATAGCAACAAAGTAATTAAAGTACCTAGGAATATACTTAACCAAGGAGGTAAAAGAGCTCTACAGGGAGAGCTGTGAAACAATGAGGAAGGAAATAGCAGAGGATGTAAACAGATAGAAATCCATACCATGCTCGTAGATCGGCAGACTCAACATCATCAAAATGTCTATACTACCCAAACTGATCTACAGATTCAATGCAATACCTATTAAAATCCCATCAGCATTCTTCACAGATATAGAAAAAATTATTTTACTCTTCGTATGGAACCAAAGAGGACCCCGAGTATCAAAAGCAATTCTAGGCAAGAAAAACAAAATGGGAGGCATTAATTTGCCAGATATCAAACTATACTACAACGTTGTAGTAATTAAATCAATATGGTATTGGCACAAAAACAAGAATATTGACCAGTGGAACAGATGTGAAAATCCTGATATAAAACCATCGTCATATAGCCATCTAATCTTTGACAAAGCAGACAAAAACATACGCTGGGGAAAAGAATCCCTCTTCAATAAATGGTGCTGAGAAAACTGGATAGCCACCTGTAGAAGGCTAAAACAGGACCCACACCTTTCACCTCTCACAAAAATCAACTCATGCTGGATTACAGACTTAAACCTAAGGTATGAAACTATTAGAACTCTAGAGGAAAAAGTTAGAAACACTCTCCTAGACATCAGCCTGGGCAAAGAGTTTATGAAGAAGTCCCAAAGGCAATCACAGCAGCAACAAAAATAAATAACTGGGACATGATCAAACTACAAAGCTTCTGCACAGCTAAAGAAATAGTCATGAAAGTAAACAGACAACCTACAGAATGGGAGAAAATTTTTGCATCCTATGCATCCGATAAGGGACTGATAACTAGAATATACATAGAACTCACGAAAATCAGGAAGAAAAAAATCAAATAACCCCTTTAAAAAGTGGGCAAAGGACTTGAACAGAAACTTTTCTAAAGAAGACAGAAGAATGGCCAACAAACATATGAATACATGCTCAACATTTCTAATCATCAGGGAAATGCAAATCAAAACTACAATGAGATATCACTTAACTCCTGTGAGAATGGCCTTTATCAAAAAGTCTCCAAATAACAAATGCTGGCGTGGATGTGGAGAGAGAGGAACACTCCTACACTGCTGGTGGGACTGCAAACTAGTTCAACCTCTGTAGAAAGCAATATGGAGATACCTTAAAGTGATACAAGTGAATCTACCATTTGATCCAACACTCCCCTTGCTGGGCATCTACCCAAAAGATCCAATGACACTCTACAAAAAAGACACCTGCACTCGAATGTTTATAGCAGCACAATTCATAATAGCAAGGCTATGGAAACAGCCCAAGTGCCCATCAATCCAGGAATGGATTAATAAAATGTGCTATATGTATACCATGGAGTACTATTCAGCTCTAAGAAACAATGGTGACATAGCACATCTTATATTTTTCTGGTTAGAGTGGAACCCATACTATTAAGTGAAGTTTCCCAAGAATGGAAAAACAAACACCACATATACTCACCAGCAAATTGGTCTTAACTGAACAGCACCTAAGTGGTCACATATGTACTACAGTAATAGGGTATTGGGCAGGTGGGAGGGGGCGGGGGGCGGGTATGTACATATATAATGAGTGAGATGTGCACCATCTGGGGATGGTCATGCTGGAGACTCAGACTTGTGGGGGGAGGGGGGAAATGGGCATTTATTGAAACCTTAAAATCTGTACCCCCATAATATGCCAATATAAAAAAAAAAAAAGAAATCCTTCCTTACCCTGAAATATTAGAAATATTCTATATTTTTTCCAAAAGAAAAAAAATAAGATAACATGGACTTCAAATCAAGAACAATAAAGAAAAATATCGTCATTATATAATGGTAAAGGGAATAATTCAAGAAGAAGACATAACACCTAAATATTTATGCACCTAACACAGGTGAGCCCAGACTCATAAAGCAAACCCTAGTACATCTAAACAAAGTGATTAATAGCAGCATTGTGATAACTGGGCACTTCAACATCCCACTGACAGAACAAGACAGATCTTCCAAGCAGAAAATAAAGAAACACTGGACTTATATGGGACTCTAGAACAAATGGGCCTAACATATATTTATAGAACATCCTACCACACAACTACTGAATATACATTCCTTTCATCGGTGCATGGAACATTCTCTAAGACTGATCAAATCTTAGTCACAAAACATGTCTAAAGAAATTTATAAACATTGAAATTATGCCATGTATCTTCTTAGATTACAGTTGAATAAAATTAGAAATCAATTTCAAGAGAAACACTCAAGTCTACACAAAGTCATGGAAATTAAACAACCTATTGCTGAATTATTATTGGGTCAAGGAGAAAATTAAGAGGGAAATGAAAATATTCCTTAAACTAAATGACAAAGGTGTCACAGTTATAAAAATCCATGGGATTCAGCAAAGGTAGTCATAAGACAAAAATTCATAGCCTTAAGTATTTACATCAAATAAAGAGATCACACATCAACAATCTAATAAGCCATCTCAATGAATTAGATAAGAAATAGGAAACCATTTCCAAAACCAGCCGAAGAAAAGAAATATCTAATGTCAGAGCAGAACTAAATAAAATAGTTAACAAAAAATTATGCAGAAGATAAATGACATGAAAAGTCTGTTCTTTGCAAAGATAAACAAAATTGATAAACCTCTCATTAGATTAGCCAGAAACAGAAAAGGAAGGACCCTAATAAGCTCAATCAGATGAAGAAGGAGATATACAATTGATACCACAGAAATACAAAGTATCATCTCTGAATGTTATAAACCTCTGTATTCAGATAAATTTGAAAATGTTTAGGAAATGGACAAATTCTTGGAAATGTACAACCTCCCTAGGAAGAAATAGAACTCCTGGACAACCAATATCAAGTGATGAAATTGAAGCAGCAATAAAAAATCTTCCAACAGAAAAAAGTCCTGGACTAGGTGATTTCACATTTGAATTTTACCAGACCTACAGAGAAAAATTAGTACCTATCGCACAGAAATTATTTCATGACATTGAGAAGGAAGGAATCTTTCCCAATGCTTTTTATGAAGCCAGCATCACCTTGATACCAAAGCAACGAGGGAAACAACAAAAAAGAAACCTACAGACCAATATCCCTTATGAATATAGATGCAAAAATTTTCAATAAAATCCTGGCAAAACAAATCAGCTGCACATAAAAAAAATAATCCACTATGACCCATTGGCTTCATCTCAGGGATGCAAGGATGGTTCAATATACATAAATACATGAATGTGATTCACCATATAAACAGAAGCAAAAGCAAAGACCATTTGATCATCTCAATAGATAAAGAAAAAGCATTGGACAAAATTCAGCTCCCTTTTATGATAACAACTCTCAACAAAATAGGCATAGATGGAATGTATCTCAAAATTATACAAGCCATAAATGACAAACCCACAGCCAACATCATACTAAATGGGGGACAATCGAAAATTCTCACTTAGAATGGTTACTAGACAAGGTTGCCTACTGTCACCACATTTATTCAACATAGTACTGGAAGCCGTTGCCAGAGAAATCAGGCAAGAGAAGGAAATCAAGGGGATCCAAATGTGGAAAGAAGAGGTCAAACTATTATTCTGTGCTGATGACATAATCTGATATCTAGAAAACCCCAAAGATTCTGCCAAGAGAGTCTTGGGTGTGATAAATAAATTCAGCAAAGTCTCAGTTACAAAATCAATGTGCACAAATAATAACATTTCTACACACCAACAGCAGTCAAGCTGAAAATCCAATAAAAAACTCAGTGCCATTTACAATA
Organism: Microcebus murinus; assembly: GCF_040939455.1. Classification (NCBI taxonomy): domain Eukaryota; kingdom Metazoa; phylum Chordata; class Mammalia; order Primates; family Cheirogaleidae; genus Microcebus; species Microcebus murinus. Next base: position 69,142,448 of record NC_134107.1, on the reverse strand, counting down.
CCAACAAAGAAAATAAAATACCTAGGAATATATTTAACCAATGAAGTGAAAGACCTCTATGGGAAGAACTATGAATCGCTGAGGAAGGAAATCACAGAGGATATAATAATCACAGAGGATATAAACAAATGGAAAAACATATTATGCTCATGGATCAACAGAAGCAACATGTTAAAATGTCCATACTACCCAGTCCGATTTACAGATTCAATGCAATTCTCATGAAAATACCAATGTCATTTTTTGCAGATCTAGAAAATATAATTCCATGCTTCATTTGGAATCAGAAAAGAGCCCGAATAGCCAAAGCAACCTTAAGCAAAAGAAACAAATCTGGAGATGTCACTGTACCAGACTTTAAGCTATACTGCTAGGCTAGAATAACCAAAATAGCATGATATTGGCACAAAAATACAGACATAGACCAATGGAGCAGAATAGAGAACCCAGATGTAAAACCATCCACATATTGCCATCTGATCTGGAAAGAATCCCTATTTAATAAATGGTGCTGGGAAAATTGCATAGCCACATGTAGAAGATTGAATGAGGATCCATATCTCTCACCACTCACTAAAATTAATTCAAAATGTATACATGCTTAAATGTAATACATGAAACCATAATAATTATAGACGTAAATGTTGGAAAAATTCTTCTAGATATTGGCCTAGGCAAAGTATTTATGAAGACCTCAAAGGCAATCACAGCAACAAAAATAAATAAATGGGACATGATTAATTTATAAAGCTTCTGCATAGCAAAGGAACCAATTAACAGAGTGAATAGGCAATCTACAGAATGGTAGAAAATATTCTCATGCTTTACATCCAATAAAGGGCTAATAACCAGAATCTATAAAGAACTCAAGCAAATCTGCAAAAATATCAAATAACTCCATCAAAAACTGGGCAAAAGTTGGGAATAGAAGCTTTTCAAAAGAAGATAGACAAATAGCCAATAAACATATGAAAAAATGTTCACTGTTACTAATTATCAAGAAAATGCAAATCAAAACCACAAGGAGATTATCACTTAACCCCAGTGAGAATGGCTTTTATCAAAAGTTCCAAAGCAATAGATGCTATTGTGGGTGTGGAGAAAATGGACCACTTATACACAGTTGGTGGGGCTGTAAACTAGGACAACCTCTATGGATAATAGTATGGAAATTTCTCAAAGAACTTAAAGTAGACCTACCATTTTATACAGCAATCCCACCCCTGGGTATTTACTTGAAGGAAAAAAAATGTTTATTTTATCAAGAAGACACTTGCACTGGAATGTTTATAACAACACAATTGACAATCACAAAGATGTGGAATCAACCCACGTGCCCACTAATTCATGAGTGGATTAATAAAATTTGGTATATGTGTATCATGGAGTATTACTCAGCCATAAAAAAATTAATCAATACCTTTTGTAAAAATCTGTATGGGACTGGAGACCATTCTCCTAAGTGAAGTATCACCAGAATGGAAAAACAAACACCACATGTACTCACTATTAAATTGCAGCTAACCAAACAGCACTCCTGTGCACAATCAGAAGTAAAACTCAAAGGAAATCAAATGGGGAGGGGAGAGGGAAGGAGAAGGATGGGTGAAAATCATACCTAATGAGTATAGTGTATGCTATCTGGGAGATGAGCACATTTAAAACTTGGTCTCAAGCAGTACACAAGCAATCCATGTATTGTTTCAAGCAGTACAAAAGCAATCCATGTAACTGAAATAGCTGTGCCCCTGTAATATTCTGAAATAAAATTATAAAAAATAACATGAGTCTGATAAATATGCTTCCTTTTCTGGAAAATTTATGCACCTAGTGTTTTGAAATTTGATTGACTTGCAAATGTTGCATAAGAAACTATTTGTCCTTAAAAATGGCACAAAGAAAAAGAATCTTGAACTTTGACTACCTGCAAAAATTATTTTATTCATTACACGTCATTATACTTTAAATAGACCATAGCTGCAAGAAATGTTTACAGAATTCTTCCTTTTAATTAATACTTGAGACCAGATGATATAAGCATGTCTTGTTTTCTGGATTTTAGCTTTTTATTCCCCATTCCTCTGATTTTGTCAACCCAATTACTACCCTACTAGGCCTTAGAATATTTTAAAAAAATCTGAGAAGGATTTATGTATGTCCTGCTTTTTACCTTCTGTTCTTTGTATATTTTTTACATTTTTCAAACATGACTTCATAGCTACTTTATTGCTAGTGGCAGAAGAAGTAGCTGTGCATAAAATATAAGCATTTTAATTTTCTATACAAGTTTATATTCATGAAACACTTAAAATTTTTTTATTATTTTAAAATATGTATAAATATATATTTATACATAAAAAGAATAATGTAATTTATATATAATATACAGATAATAATAATAAAATTAGAATTTATGAAATTGCCATTCAAATCTAGAACTAGATCATTACCATTAATTTGCCTGTACCTATATGTTCCTCCCTATGCCACTTCTTTGGCTACCCTGCCCACTGAACTAGCTATATCTTTTCACATACTTCTTTGTCTTCATGTAATTGTTTAGTCACATATGTGTATATGTATGTTTAAAAGTGTGTAATTTAATTTTGAACTTTAAAAAAATGTTTTCATATTTAAACTTGTTTTTTTCACTCACCATTATGTTTCTAAGATACTGTAGATCCACGACACCATAGTTCATTCATTTTTCACAGCTCTATAAATTCCATTTTGAGAACATACAACAATTTATCCTTTTTCCTTTTCATGGACACTGGAGTATTTCTAATTTTTTAGTATTGTGATGTATGCTGCTATGAACATTTGGGTTTGTTTCTTGGTTCTTATATGCAAGAGTTTATCAAGTATGTATACTGAGCAGTAGAAATGCTGGATTATAGGAAAAATAAATGTCCAGTTTTACCAGATAATACCAAATTATTTTCTATGATGGTTAGAGCAATGTGCAATTTTCATAAATAAATAAAAGTTACCATTGATATGTGTCTTTTTTTGTCCTTGTATTGTCAGACTTCATCATTTTTGGCAATATTTTTGGTGTCAGTGGTATTCGATTATGATCTTAATTTGCATTTATTATCATTAATGAGGTTGAGAATCTTTCCCTAGGCTTATCTCTGATATATGTTTCCTTTTCTATGAAATACCTGTGCATACCTTTTGTCTTTTTGTTTGTTTATATGTCTTTTCTTTTTGATTTGTAGTTCTTTTCATGTTTGGGTTCTATTCCTTTGTCCATGTGCTGTGGAATTATCTTCTTTCAATTTGTGCCTTTTCTTTTTGGCTTTTTAACTGAGTTATAACTGGCAATAATAAAGCACACAGGTGAAATGCATAATTTAATATGTTTTGACATATGTATATACTGTTAGCACAATGAGATAGTAAGCATACCCATCACTTGTAAAATTTTCCTTACTTACTGATGTTATAAAATGCTCCAGGATCATTTTTTTATGTCTTCTGCCCCAGTCCTAGAATCAACCATTTCTCTAAGAAGGCCTGGTTTGTTTTATTGGAAAATGATATTAGAAATTAGAAGTTCTAGGTATGCTTGTTGCTACTGGGATATCCTTGCTTCTAGGCCTTCTCAGCAGACAGATCCAGGAATTATGTGACAGAGCTAGGAAATGTCCACGTACATATTAATTTCTATACATATTTTTATCTATCCATCCTATATCTCTTAAAAACTTTGAGTTCATATATATACATCCAATCCTAATTTCATACCACAGTGCTTATGTATTGCCTTTTACCATTAGGTGGAGAATGCTATATATTGTTCAAAATCAGGGTGCTAGTGTGCTCATTATTACTATGGTATCATCGCTTCTAGGCCCTCCTAACAGACAGTACAAAGAAATATATGTGTATGCAACTAACTTGTATATATACATATCTGTAAATATTCTTATATGTATCCATCTGTTTCTATATTAAGCTAAACATAAGTTTATAATGAGGTCTTCAACTCTAATCTGATACAGGAATCATTCTAACCTTCCCTCACTTGTTCCTACTCCAACAGTTAGAATCCTGTCTCCCATCATCCACCATCCATTTACTCAATTGTTGAATTCCAGTACACATGTATAGCAATATCAGAATTGTTAATCTGTACCACATGGAAAACAAATGTACCAACTGCTTTTGTTTTGTTTCTTTGTTTTTGGTTTTATAGTCTCTGCTTATTTTCAAAATTACTTAGGTCCGCACATATTTTCCTACCACCTGCATTGAGGTTACTGCATACATTTTTAATGCAGTTACATTCTTTTGTAACAGTTTGAATTTCATCTTGGGACCCATAACTTCCTAAATGATTTTTTAAAATTTTGCATGCAATAAGGTTTACTCTTTATGATATTGAGTTCTATGGGTTTTGACAAATGCTTCATGTTGTGTACACCACTGTAATGTCATTAAAGAATATTTTCATCATTCTGTGCTTTGCTTATTTACTCCTCCTTCCTTCTCTCAGAATCTCTGGCAACCAATAATCTTTTTACTTTCTCTTTAGTTTCACTTTTTCCAGATATTTAAATGGAGTCATACAGTCTGGCTGTAAGACTTTTCAGTCTGGCTTCTTTCACTTAGCAATATGCACTTAAGATTTATCCATGTTTTGATAGCTTGATAGCTTATTTCTTATGATTGAATAATATTCCATTATACAGATTCAGTACAGTTTATTTATCTATTCACTTATTGAAGGACGTCTTGGTTGCTTCTAGTTTTTGCAATTATGAATAAAGTTACTGTAAGCATTCTTATGCAGATAAAAAGGTAATTTTCAGGATCTCTGTTCTGGTTGTTTTACTTTGTGATCCATATTTATGCATTTATTTTAATCAGCAAAAAATTTTTATACACATATATGTGTACATATACCCAGAAGCTATTTATAAGGTGGTGCATGATATTTTGATGTTTCCTTGCATTTTCTTTACAGATATTCAAGAATTTTATGAGGTGACATTGCTTAATTCTCAAAAAAGTTGTGAGCAGAAGATAGAAGAAGCCAATCAAGTTGCACAGAAATGGGAGAAGACATCTCTTCTCGCTACAGGCCATGATAGCCCTCAAAAATGTACAGAGGTATGTTTTTTTGAAATGTTTTAAATAAATGAATAATATTAGGACTTACTTGTCCCAGTGAAAACTTATTATGAACAAATAGCATATTATTATTATGAACAATAGTAGAAATGTAGTTATACCATACTGTATGTAATTTTTATATATGAAAATCCATGTTTTTCCAAAAGATAAAATATGGCATGGAAGGACAGGATTCTTCATATTGTATAAATGAGTTATGCTATGAATATTGTCATAGTTTGAGTTGAATCAAGTCTAAGGCATTCTAAAATTTCAGAACATTGTTCCATGTGCAGTGGGGGAAGGAAATGGATAGTTGATGGGAGAGTGTGGTTTGAGGCTGTGATTTTCATAGCAGGGGCATATATCTTGGGGCATGAATAAAACAATTCATTCAAGGGTAGAAACAAAATAATGGAACTCTCATTTCCATGTCTTTTAATCACATTCTTTAAAATTTTCAACATTTTGGTAATTTATGACATATTAATAGTAATACATATGCATTTAAAAAATAAATGTAAAGGTATTAGAGTTGTATGCTCAAATGATTTTACCAGATAAGATTATGGGATCAAAAAGTTTGGATACTATTGTTGGAATTAACATTTATCAAAGGGTAAGGCAAGTTGAGGCATGTCTCAGGTTCATAGCTAAGGGCTGATGTGGAGGCAGGGGCAGATCAATGATATTTTTAAATTGCAGTCAATACTTTGAAGGTAATAGTACATACCTACACACACAATTGGTCAGGATTGAAATTGTGGCAAAGAGATGAAGAGGAGGGAGCATGGAGTGAAGGGGATGGTAAGAAGAAGGCAGGCCACAGAGTTTAAGGAGGCCTAGCCTATTCATGGTAACATGACATAGATGGTGAGATGGTCCCAGCTACTTGATGGTCTGGGAGAAATCAAACTTTGGCCAACAAGTTGTGCCACTGGCATTTTGTGGATACATACTGTTACAATTACAGGGTTTGTGCTGTGCACTAAGGTATGATACAAACATTGAAGAAAATAAAACTGTTGTGCTGCTACTAAATGGGAAATTAATTTTATCACTGGATAAAGACACTTATGGGTTCAAGATGGCTGACTGGAAGCATTTCATAAATGCCTCCTTCTCTTAGAATAATCAGAGTAGTGTAGTGCATAGGCAGTCACACATTGAATACCTTATGTAAGAGAGAGCACTGGAATTCAACAGAGAAATTACAGGGGACACCAAAAGTGGGGAAGGAGAAGGAGGAAAGGTAACCTTGCTGGCTGGGATTACCTGGGAGCTTAGAGTAACTTCCCAATATGGAGAAGGGGTAAATAAGAGACTTCTATCAGCCCACATCTCTGCTGTGAAACTGTGCAATCCTGGCTGCAGGAGAACCCCTGAGTCTTCCTAACTTCTTAAGCTAACATAGGAAGCTTCCAGGAGACCATGGGGTAGAACTGCTCCTGGAAGGGAGCTTGTGCTGGGTCCCATACCCTTTCTGAGACCTAAGTAGATACAGCAAAGTGCCATTTTCAAACTCAGCTTTTAGCAAACGACATGCTATCCTGAGGCCCAAAGGTGCTGAAACTGGGACATTAAAGAAACTTGGGCTGTTGGTGCGAGGATAGTAGAGTGAGCCAAGAGTCCTCTCACAACTAGGGCTGGGACCTGAGCAAGGCCTGGGTGGCAGAAGCTGGTGTTAGGAAGCAAGCACTGCTAGGATCTGAGGCAGGGTGTAAGCAGGGGAACAAGTTGTCACTGAGACTTGGTCATGAGCTGGGTGTAGGCTCCTGTGGCCAGGGTAGGCAAGTAAGCCCTGCTGGAACTAGGGCATGAAGAGGATGGGCATTCCTTACCAATGGCCCAGGCTGTGGCCACTGAGGATGGTCCCACCCTCTCTAGTGGTAGGGCCTCAGTGTAGCTGCTACCATCCTACACTCTAGCACTCTGCCTTGGGACTGAGAGTCACCCTGCCCCCACCCACCATGGCTAGTGTTTACTTTAACCTCTGGGGGGCCTGAGCAGAAGCCTGCCCAGCCCAGCTTTTCCCCACCCCCATGACAGTGCACATAACCCAGGGTCCTGGGATTGCCCAACCCAATTCACCACTTTGGGCACCTGAGCACTCCTTCCAGGGGCCTGAAGTTTGGCCTGAACTTCTGGCTGCTACTTCCTCAGCTGGCACCTATCTGCAAGTGCTACTTGCAGGCCTGGAAACTGGCTTACCTAGCCCATTGCAGATATTGCCAACACACAGATAACACACAGTGCTTGGGATCCAGAGAACTGTCCCACCACTGCTACTGCCATTGCCCTTGCCACACTGGCTGCTAGGAGTCCAAGAACCTGCCCACCTACCTGGTCCATTATTACTATTACCAGTATCTGAGCAATAAATAAGAGACTGGAGACTGAAGAATTGAAACTCTGGTAATCACCAACACAGATGCCAGTATGCACTGCCTGGAAGGCATAAAGATAGGCATGCTCAGCCTATTGCTGCCACCACTGGAGTCTGAAGATTGGCCTACCTGGCATCCTAGTCCCCAGCACAAATTCACCACAGCTTTCACTAATAACTGCACCCTATCCCACCAAGACAATCACATATACTGCTAATACTGTTTATAGCCAAAGAAATCAAACAAAGACTACACTACTGTATACACCCAGAATCAAAGCCGAAGTACCCTATCCAACCAAAATTATAGATAGCATCTTCAGAGAAAGGTTCTCCCCTATTAAAGTGAATTCAAAAATAGGAAGAAGTGATTATTGCACCAGATGTGCAGAAATCAACATAAAGACACATGAAACAGGAAAAATCAAGGAAATATGACACCTCCAAAGGCACACAATAATTCTCCAGAAACATATCCCAATCAAAGAGAAATTTATAAAATGCCAGTGGAAAAAAAAAGTCAAAATATTGATTTTAAAGAAGCTCAATGAGATACAAGAGACTTCTGAAAAAAATACAAAGAAATCAGAAAAAAAATTCAGGATATAAATGAGAACTTTACTAAAGAGCCAAACAGAAATTCTAGAAGTGAAGAACTTATTGAAGGAAATACAAAATATATTTGAAAGCTTCAACAATAGACTAGATCAGGCAGATGAAAGAATCCCAGAATTTTAAGACAAGTGTTTTGAAAAAATCTGGTCAGAAAAAATAAAGAAAAACAAAAAAAGGAGGCAAAGCCTTCATGACATTTGGGACAACATAAAGCCACCAAATCTATGAATTATCAGTATATCCAAGGGCAAAGAGACAAAGAAAGGATTAGAAAAGCTATTTAACAAGATAATAGATGAAGACTTCCTGAATCTAGAAAGTGATTTAGACATTCAGATACAGGAGGTTCAATGATCCCTCAAGTGATATAATGGAAAAAAGTCTTCTCCTCAACACATTATAATCAAACTGTCTAAAATCCAAGTTAAAGAGCAAATCCCCAAAACAAGATAAAAGCATCTAGCCATCTGTGAAGAAACCCCATCAGACCTACAGTGAATTTCTCAGCAGAAACCTCATAGGCCAGAAGAGAATGAGATGATATATTCAACAGCTGACAGGAAAACCAGCCAAGAATACTATATCCAGTAAAATTATTTTTCATGAATGAAGTAGAAATAACGTCATTCATAGACAAATGTTGAGATAATGAGTTACCACTGAACCAGCGCTACAGGAAATACTCAAGGGAGTCTAAAACTGGAAGTGAAAGGATGGTATTTGCCATCATGAATACACATGAAAGTATAAAACTCATTGGTAAACAGTCATATAAGGAGGAAGAGAAAGGATTCAAATGGTGCCACTACAGAAATACACCAAACTACAGTGAAAAACTACAGGAGAAAGAGAAAGGAACAAAGAATATATAAAACAACCAGAAAACAGTTAACAATATGACAAAATGAAGCCTCACATGTCAATAATAAGCTTGAATGTCTTATAAAGGGATTAAATTCTCCTCTTAAAAGATACAGAATGGCTGAAAGGATGAATAAAACATGATCCAACTACATATAGCTTACGAGAAATAATCTTACTGATAAGACACATATCAATTGAAAGTAAAGGAATGGAAAAGAAATTCCATGCAAATGAAAGCGAAATTTAGAGGAGTAGCTATACTTAGATAAAACAGACGTTATAAACAGTAAAAAAAAGACAAAGAAGATTATTATATAATGATAAAGGGATCAATCAAGCAAGAGGATATAATAAATACACACATATACACACACACAATCTCTCTCTCATTCCACACCGGAACACACAGATTCATAAAGCAAATATTACTAGATCTAAAGAGAGAAATAGTGAAGAAATTCAACACCTCACTCCCAGCATAGACAGATCATCTAGACAGAAAATCAATAAAGAATCATTTAAACTGGACTTTAGACCAAATGGACCTAATAGATATTTTTAGAACATTCTACCCAACAACTGCAGAATATACACTCTTGTCATCAGTGCATGGAACATTCTTTAGGAGAGATACCACATGTAGGCCACAAAACAAGTCTCAACAAGTTTTTAAAAATTGAAATATCAAGTATCTTTTTAGATCACAATGGAATAAAACTAGAAATTAATACCAAGGGGAACTCTGGAATGTGTACAAATACATAGAAGTTAAACATGCTCCTGAATAACTGTTGGATCAATGAAGAAATTAAAGTGGAAATTAAAAAACTCCTTATAATACATAAAAATGGAAACACAACATATTCAAACCTGTGGGATATAGCAAAAGTAATGCTAAAGAGAGGAATTTCTAACAATAAATGCCTATGTGAAAAAAGTAGAAAGATTACAAACTAACCAATTCAACAGTATACCTCAAAGAACTAGAAAAGAAAGAACAAACAAAACCAAAGATCAGAAGAAAACAAATAATGAAGATCAGAGCAGAGTTAAATGAATTAGTGACTAAAAATAACAAAGAATCAATAAAATGAAAAGTTGACTTTTCAAAAAATAAACAAAATTGATAAAGCACTAGCTAGACTAACCAAGGAAAGAGGGAAGGCACAAACAGAATCAGGAATGAAAAAAGAGATATTACAACTGATACCACAGAAATACAAAATATCACTAAAGGCTATTATGCACAACTGTACACTGACAAACTGGAAAACCTAGAAGAAATGGATAAATTCCTAAAAACATGCAACATGCCAAGATTGAGTGAGAAAGAGATAGTAAACCTGAATAGATCAATAATGTTTAGTGAGGCTGAATCAGTAATGAAGTTTCCAAACAAAGAAAAACCCAGGACCAGATGGATTCGCAGCCAAATTCTACCAAATGTACAAAGAACTAATACCAATCCACCTGAAACTATTCCCAAAAATAGAAGGGGAGGAAATTATCCCTAACTCATTCTATGAGGCCCTATCACCCTGATACCAAAACCAGACAAGGACATAACAAAAAACACAACTATATGTGCACTTAAATGTTGATCAGTTAATACCAATTTGATGGTGAGTAACTGTGGTGCTTGTTTTTCCATTCTTGTGATACTTAGTAGAACGGGCTCCAGCTCTATCCAGGATAATACAAGAGGTGCTAGATCACCACTGTTTTTCTTTCTTTTTTTTTTTAGAGAACAATTTCTTATAATTAATCAGAAATATAAGATTCCACTGAAACTGGAACAGTTGACAGAATATGGCGGAACTTAAACCTTCAAGGAAGATGCAAACAGGGTCAAACAAAGCCATTGAGAGGAAAAGCACAAGATTAGTGTGAGATAAACATGAAGATAATTGCATTCCAGCATGGGTTAACTTCTGACCCCTCCTAGCCATTCTACTGCCTACTCATCTACTGCCATTCTCCCATCCTTCTCCCTCTGACACACTTGCCAAACCAAATGGCTTCTTCCTCTATATTGTAAATGTAAGCCAACTCAATAGGACCCCTTTGGTATATGATGTAAAGCCAAGAGAAAGTTTCCAAATCTCCTATTAGGGTAGAAAGTGCACATACTCAACTCACCACTGTTTTTGTGGTTGAGTAGAACTCCATGGTATACATATACCACATTTTATTTATCCACTCATGGATTGATGGGCACTTGGGTTGTTTCCACATCTTTGCAATATATACACACCTAATGGGTGCGGTGTACACCATCGGGGGGGATGGACATGCTTGTAGCTCTGACTTGGGTGGAGCAAAGGCAATATATATAACTTAAACATTTATACCCCTGTAATATGCTGAAATAAAAAATAAAATAAAAATAAGTTAAAAAATAAATTAAAAATATAAAAATACTATAAGGTAATAACCCTGATGAACATAGATGAAAAAATACTCAATAAAATACAAGGAAGGAGAATCCACTAGCACATCAAAAATAATAAACTATGATAAGGTGAGATTTATACCAGGGATGTAAGGATGGTTCAACATATACAAACCAATAAATGCCATACATCTCATCAAAAGCATGAAGGATAAAAACCTATGATCACCTCAAGAGATGCAGATGTATTTGATAAAATTCAACATCCTTTAATAATAAAATATTCTTAACAAACTAGGTCTAGAAGAAATATATATCAAAATAATAAAGGCCATGTACAAAAATCCCACAGCTGATATTATATTGAATAAGAAAAAGTTGAAAGCCTTTTCTCTAAGAACTGGAACAAGACTAGTGTCTAGTGCATTTTGCAGTGCTATAAAAGAATACCTGAGGCTAGGTAATTTATGAAGAAAAGGTTTGTTTGGCTTTTTCTTCTGCAAGCTGTACAAGAAGCATTGTGCCAGCATCTGCTGCTGCTGAGGAATTTTGGAGCTTCCAATTAAGGTGGAAGGCAAAGGGGGAACAGGCATGTCACATGGTGAGAGGGAGCAAGAAGTTAAGGGGGAGGTGCCGGACTCTTTTAAACAACCAGCTCTTGCATGAATTAATAGAGTACTCACTCATCACCACAGGGAGAGCACCAAACCATTCGTGAGGTGTTCCGTTCCTGTGACCAAAATGCCTCCCACTCAGCCCCACCTCCAACACTGGGTATTAAATTTCAACATGAAATTTGGAGGGGCCAAACATCCAATTATATCAATTAAGATATTCACTTTTACCACTCCTATTCAACATAGTACTGGAAGTCCTCGCCAGAGCAATCAAGCAAGAGAAACAAATAAAAGGCATTCAAATTGGAAAAGAGGAAGTTAAATTATCCCTCTTTGCTAATGATTGGATCTTATATCAAGAAAAACCTAAAGTCTCTACCAAAAAACTCTTAGATTTGATAAATGAATTCAGTAAAGTTGCAGGATACAAAATCAATGTACAAAAATCAGTAGTATTTTTATATATCATTACTAGTCTCAGAAAGGAATTAAGCAGATAATCCCATTTACAGTCACTACCAAAGAAATGCGAGGAATAAATTTAACTAAAGAGGTGAAAGAGCTCTATGAGGAAAACTATGAAACACTGATGAAAGAAATTGAATACAACACAAAGAAGTAGAAAAACATCCCATGCTCATGTATCAGAATAATCATTATCAATAAAATGACCATGTTGCCCAAAGCAATCCACAAATTCAATGCAATTCCCATCAAAATATCAACAGTTTTCAAAGAATTAGAAAAAAACAATCCTAAAATTCACCTGGAACCAAAAAAGAGCCCAAATAGCCAAAGTAGTCCTCAGCAAAAAGAAGAACACTGGAGGCATCACATTATCTGACTTCATAATAAAATCAAGCCTATAGTAATCAAAACAGCATGGCATTGGTAAAAACAAACAAACAAACTAAAAACCAGACCAGTGGAATAGAACAGAGAACCCAGAAATAAAGCCATGTGTTTACAGCCAAGTGATCTTTGACAAAGCTGACAAGAACCTATATTGGCAAAAGGACACCCTCTTCAATAAATAGTGATTGGAAACTTAGATAGCTACATGCAGAAGAGTGAAACTGGACTTCTGTCTCTCACTATATACAAAGATCAACTAAAATGAATTAAAGGATTAAACATAAGAACTGAAAAATGCTAGAAGGAAATCTAGAGAAAATTCCTGGATATTGGTCTAGGCAAAGAATTCATGACTAGAACTATAGGTATTACATTTAAAAACAAGAATATGATGTCTGTGGCCTCTGTTCCTATGTGATTAGAAATATTAGCAAACATTTACTTAGTGCTACTTATGTACTAGACACTGTTCTAAAAGTTTTACTTGTATTAATTCCTATTGCTTCCCCTCTGGTTCTTCTTGATCTCTTATCTCTTCGAAGTTGATTTTAAAAAGAAAAAAACAAGAAAAAGAAAAATGCTTGCTCTGAAATGTTCTCAAGACAGTATGGGTCTCTATGTATCATATAATCCTGATTTGATGCTCCATAGCTTTTAACATTTCTCCAGAAGCCTACTTCTAATGTAATCATGCCTGATTTTGTCTATTTCCATTTATATAACAGAAGTTATCTCCTGTAGTATGGAATTCTCCATAACCTTTCTCTTATTAAAAGGGGAAAAGAAATAGCTGGCTAAATCAGGAATGCAGAGATTTTTAGAAAAAGATTTATATTGTTCTAATTGGTTGTCCCCTAATCTATTTAGACCCTTATTTGGTAGCTTGGATTTGCCATATTACCAATTCTCAAGGTGATGGAGAAAAACTCTTTTTTGTGTCCCCTTCTCATACCTACATATCCAGGTAAAGGATTTTAAAGAATAGAAATGACCAGCATCAGCTTCTCTGCTCAATCCTTTATTTATACTCTACAAAAAAGAGGACTATTCTGGTGACATTAGAGTTTCTGGGGTTGAGGTTGGGGATAATTATTCAATAGGCAGGGCTTAAGATATAATACTAAGTTCATTCAGACTGTCAGAGGGTCCAAAAGCAGGAAATATTTCCTATTTTTGCCCTATAAAGGAATGTTATCCCAAGACCCCCAAGTTGTTATTCAACTGTCCATCATCATTGTCTAATTCCATTTTTCATAGTATGATTTATAAGAATTATTCTTTTCTAGGTGATTCACCAAACCTCAGTTCTTAGGATAATATTGTTAATTCATTAATTTATTCTACCAATATTTATTGAGTATCTATTATGTGCCAAGTGTTATATATTAACAAATAAAACAAAAATTTCTTCTCGTATAGACCTTATATTCTAGTGGAAGAGACAAACAACAAGTAATTATTAAGCTTAAATAAAGTATATAATATATGTGATGACTACTGTGGGAAAATACATCTGATTGAAGGGGATTAGTGCTCATTATTGCAGACTGTGATTTTAATGGGGTGGTCAGGATAGGCCTCAATGACAAATTGACACTTGAGCAAAAACTTGATGAATACAAAGGAATTATCCATGAGATTATATGGGGGAAGATCATTCGGGGAGGAGGGATTAGCCAGTGCAAAGAAATCCTAAGGTGGGAACATAGCTAGTACATTCTAGAAACAATGGGGTAGGCCTGTTTGGCTACAACTGAGCGAACAAAGTGAAAAGAAGTAGAAAATGAGGTCAAAGAGGTAACAGGTGTGCAGATAATGTATAGCTTTAGAGGTTATTGGAAAGATTTTATACTGAGAAAAGTGGGAACCCATTGGAAGATTTTAAGCATATGAATGAATTGGTTTGAACTTCCCAAAAGACATACAGAACTTCCTGTTTTTAGAAATTAGAAATATTTTACTTTTGTCTGGATCTGCTTAACTTATTAGTTTCCATAGGCTTCTTTAAGAATCATTGTTTCAGATTTCATGGAGTCCCTATAGTATGCCTCCCAATGATTTTTTCTCTCAAAACAAAATCAGATGGTTTCCCAAAGTAAAGCTTTGGTATAATTTTAACAGTATATAGTTTTAAAGGACCTGAGAATAAGATTTTAGATTTTTCTTGTCTTGAAAGTGACATTTACCTGTATGCATTTATCCTGGGAAGATCTTAAATACAAGTTTCACCTACTAGTTGAAATTTCATCTGTGATGCCTGGAGGGAAAAGATCTGTCTTCTCACTTCCTCAGCACATGTGTGATAAAAATTATAGCTGCTCAAGTTAAACTCTGATTTATATGAGGTTTTTGGAAAATGTAAAGCAGTACCTTAATCTCCCATATCCCACAGCATTTTAACCTGCAATATGTTGTTGATCTTACAATATGATACCATCAGAGTCATAATAGAGCTATTCTGTGTTGGGTTGGTGATGTTTATCTTGTTTTGAAACAAGATAGAAATTAATCACTCTGTCCTTATTTTAGGAATATAACCAAGAAATACCTTGTTTTAAAACATTTTAAAAGAGGAATTTAATCCAAAGTTTGATTTTTTGTTTGTTTGTTTCTTAGGTGTTTTTCTGAATTGTAAGTAATTCACCTCTGTATTCTATACTGTTTTCTATTAAAGCACATAATCACCCTTTTCCTAACTTCCAACACTGCATTAACCAATTTTTAGCTCCCAGTTATGGTGAGTTTTCTGCTTATCTTTTATTCTTTTGTGAAAAAAAAGTGGACACAGCATCTTCCTCACTTCTGCTTTAAGAATATATGTGTGTGTGTGTCTATTTTTTCCACAGAGCTTAAGTTGCTGGGCTGAAATCTGTGATTCTAACTTGGTAACAGAAAGAAAGTATTTTTATATTACTGAATAATTACTAAACAGTGTTACAGTAACAGCACTGAGCCAGGAAGGAGGCAGCTTGGCATAGCAGAACAATCAAGAGTCATCTGAAAGCTCTGTGTTTGAATTTTGCTTTGTTATTTCCTAGTTATGTGGCCATGGACAAATTAGTTAACCTCTCTGAACTTCAATTATTTTAACTGTAAAATGTTAAAGTCATAATAATATTCTACCTCACAAGGTTTTTGTGAAGAATGAGTAAGATATAGGCATATGAGTTGCTTAGTATAATTCCTGAATTTAGTGAACACTTCATAAATAGCAGCTATATTGATAATGATCTTATGGAAAGTCCTTTTTATGGAGATAAAAAAACTATATATTAGGGAGAATCAAATGAAAGGATCTATGTAACAAAGTGTCAAAAAAGGAATTCCATAAAATTGCATTATATTAAAATAAATGGTAAAATAGGATTTCTCCCTCACCCCCATTTCATCATTCCTCCCTGGGAATTCAGATCAAATAATGGATGAGAAAGTATTTTGCAAAGCAAAAGCAATATGTGAATATAGGATAATCTCATGATCATTGTTATACAATGCCAAATATCTAGTCATTTACCTATTGCTGTTGCTTGAAATTCTTTCTATGGATATTTTGGTGGGGATCCAGAAGACAAAGGGAGTTAAGGTAGTTAGTTCCTAGAAATAAGATAGAATAATGGCCAGCAAACATATAAAAAATGCTCAATGTCTCTAATCATTAGGGAAATGCAAATCAAAACCACAACGAGATATCACCTAACTCCAGTAAGATTGGCCACTATCAAAAAATCCCAAAGCAACAAATGCTGGCGAGGATGTGGAGAGATAGGAACACTCTTACACTGCTGGTGGAATTGCAAATTAGAGCAACTTCCATGGAAAAGAATTTGGAGATACCTCAAAGAGCTACAAGTAGAACTAACATTTGATCCAGCAATACCACTATTAGGCATCTACCCAAAGGAACAAAAGTCATTCTATAATAAAGACATCTGCACTAGAATGTTTGTGGCAGCACAATTCACTATAGCAAGGATGTGGAAACAGTCCAAGTGCCCGTCAATCTGTGAGTGGATTAATAAAATATAGTATATGTATGCAATGGAATACTACTGAATTATAAGAAATGATGGTGATCTAGCACCTCAAATTTTCTTGGATAGAGCTTGAGCCTATCCTCCAAAGGGAGGTATCACAAGAATGGAAGAACAGGCACCACATGTACTCGCCATCAAACTGGCACAGACTGATTAACACTAAGGTACTCACACAGTGGTAATATTCTTTGGGGGCAGGGGGGTTGGTGGTGGGTAAACTCACAACTAATGGACACGGTGAGCATTGTAGGGGAGAAGGGCATGTCTCAAATCATGGTTGAGATGTGGCAAATTTATAACATGTAACCAAAATGTTTGTACCCCTATAATTTCCTGTAATAAAAAATTTTTTTTTAAATGTACATGCTACTATAGAGTAACACAATATTCTGCTCGTAGGCTCTTGAATGAGCTTGTCAGAGCTCCATATTAACCTGTAAATAAGAGTAGTGTTTTGCTTGTTTGGTTTTGGTTTGTTTATTTGTTTGTTTGTTTGGAAAAATGGATGAAAAAGAGTAATTACTTAGTATGGATTAGCCATAGTATTTGGGGGAACTGGGTAATGGTAGGAGGAAAGTAAATGCTGATAAATAGGAGTCAAGAGAGGTGTGGCATAGAGAGAAGAAGCACAGTTGGGGAAAGTGAATCTTAAAGAAGTTAATGTTCTCAAACATAAATAAGCTTTAGCTACTAGGTGACTTTTTATTACACCAGCCTGTCAACAGGCACAGAAATTTGCCCTTGTAGGGAATGATGAAACTATCTTCCCTTCCGTTTTCCTTCCTTCCTTTCTGCCTTTTTCCTTTTATTCTCTCTCCTCCTCTCCCATCCCCTTATCACTTATTGAATGTCTGCTATGAATATTCATCTTTGTGTAACTTCTTTAAGCTGCCACCTACCTTTAAACACATTGGTTACTACGTAAAAGGACCTCAGGAATGCGTTCTTTTTTCATAGCCTCGGTTCTGCCCACCTTTCATTGACTTATCCCTTTTACTTGATTCCTTCTTGATTCCAAACTTCTAGTTTCTGATCTGTATACTCTTTTCTTCTTCTTTTAACTTGATGTTCTTTTTGATATCAGTTACAAAAATGAGGAAAACCAAGATGCTTTATTTGATCTTATCCTTTAGTAGAAATAACAGTCTTTCACATGTACAGACTATTTTATAGTTAAAAAATATTACTTGATTCTTGTAATGACTTACTGAGCCAGGTAGAATTGGTGTCACTATCTATATTAGAAATGAGGGAGCTGTGGATACATAACTTGTCCAGGGTAGTATTGTTAAGAATTGATAAGTCAGGAATTTGACCTCAGGCCAAGAATTTTCCCATTACACTATAGGAGGGAAAGGATAATTTTCACTAGAGTACTAAAGATGATTTCATAGCCAGATGGCTTTAGAAATGGTCTTTGTGTGATGCATAAGACTTAGGTTGAAGAGATAGGTATTCCAGGTAGAGAAACTATATGGCCAAGGCTCAGAAGCGTAATAAAGACTGCTGCTTATAAATAAAGTCCAGGCAAAGAATTTTTAATATATTATCTATGAATATCTATAGCAATCCAGGGAAGTAGATATTTTATTGATGGATTGTTTACCTTATTTTAAATAGATTTTGAGGTGGTAGGTAGATATTTCTAATTTGCCAAAGATGCAAGTAAGCCTTAAAGAAGTGACTTCTTCAAGGTCAACAGTAAAATGTGGTATTGTGAAGATTAATAAACATGTCTTGGCAGCCCATGACCTTTCTTAAGGAGTAAGTGGGAAAGGTTTTATGAAACCTGAAGAGTTAGCTTTAGTAGGCAAGGGAGCTGTGAGCAGTAAGGTTGATTAGGTGATTCTAGCTGTCTGATTGAGAGCTTTAATTACAATGCTATAGAATTTAGACTCTCTTCTTTAGGCAGTTGTGAGCCATAGAAGGTTTTTGTGAAAACAAATGGCATTATCAGCTATGCTGAAGAAGATTAAGCTGGTAGCATCATACACAATAGATCAGAAACAGGAAAAACTGGTGGCAAGGAGACCACCATGGTCTCCATGGTGGCTGTCATACCAGAAAATATTCAACTGAGTACCTGCAGAACTATGTATTGCCCTTCTTGAGGATAATGAATAGTGAATTTTTCTTTACAAAGTATTATTTCTCATGAATAGTAACTTGATTTATAAAGAAGAAAACCAAGTTAAATTTAGAAATATACTCAAACTAACTTGTAAAAGAAAGGAAAATCTTGATTGCAAAATTAATTACCTAAGAAGCCCATGAGCAACTCACAGAGCTGAGGGTTACTTTCTGAGTCCGAAGTTAACTCTGCATTTATCTATGAATAGTTTACAGTAAGATTTTTATTTGGAGTACTCTAGCTAGCCTTCCAATAATATGATCTTAAATGGTAGAGTACTTTAGTTTTCTACCAAATATCATTCAAATGTAATTAAATTAGATAACATTCATACATACTAGAAATACTAGATCTCAAAGGATATATTACTGAGATGGCACAAGGACATTTAACTAAAATTCCATTAATATTCATAACTGAAATATCTCCACATTTGACCTTCTTCTCAATTCACAATGGCACTGATTTAATTTAGGCTTTCATAGAATCACCTAAGCATTTGGCAATAGGCTTCTAACTGGTCTGCATAATCTGGTTTTTCTCTTCTAACTCAACCTCTTCAAACTAACAGTTTTAAAACTACCTATTGATTCTCTCTTTTTTTTCTTTCTTTTTTTTTTTTTTACTGATTTATTATTTCATCATCTCAGGATAGTCTCTATAGTCTGGACTGAACTTACTTTAAGCCGTACTTAAGCCTTATTCTTGTTAGTTCCTCTGAAGTATTTTTACCTTTGTTTTTATCTGGAAATTTCCTACTTAATCTTTTAAAGGCATACTTATCTATCACTAATTTTCTAATGATTTCAAGTAGAATGAATTCTTCTGTACTCTGTGCTGCCCAAGGCCTCTGTTACAGTGTTTGATATATTGTATTGAAATTAGTTGCTCAAGTGCTTCACTTGTTAGATTGTGAGTGTCTTAATATCAATTATTATATTTATTCATATAATTATAATATGGTTCATAGCTTGTTAGGCATAAAGTATTCAGTAAGTGTTTATGGAATAGATGTTGATATTTTTATTGATGTCAGAGACTGATATGTTATTTTGTTAAATGTATAGATATTAGACTAGAAATATATCTTCAAATCTCTTGGTTGACCCAGAGAAAAAGTCCTAAGTAAGATTCTGAAGGTAGTTGTTAAAAGTACAGAAATGAGTCATGATGGTCCACAGCTCACTCTATCCTTTAAAGTACTTATTATATGGCATATTGTTGGGCAGTTATGGGCTAAAATGATGTCAAGTAGTTCCACATCCTTCCCTGTAAATGGAAGCTTAGAATCAGAGTTGCCAGAGTTTCTCCAAGACCAGTTCATTAGCAACTTTGGAGAGAATGGTTAGGTTACAGTCACTATCCCTTTCCTGTTGTGAACTTGATTTGGGTTGATTGCTTACCCACTTTTATAATTTGATCTCTTTTAAAAATCCATTTTTGTAATTGCATAATCTTACAATCACATTCCTTAGTAAACAGGCAGAGTATCCTGGCAAAAAAGATAGAGGAGGCTCCATATACGTAAAGTTTTGCCTCCAAAGAGAAAGGAGCCTGTACTATATAGACATTAATCCCACTTTGAAAATATTATGGTGAGGGAATGAGATTTTTTCAGGAGGTGGTATTATTAATGACTTGATAATCAGAAATGTAACAGTGAAAAAATGTTTCAAAGTATCCATACTCTACAAGCTTGAGAGCATACTCTACAATGCAACCTATATAACACCTCAGTGGGTCTAAGGATGTCTACCTGCTCTACCCCCTGTCCATGGAGAGCTTTATATGAAAATGTCAAAAGTACTTGATACTTTTATAAAAAACTATACTTTCCTTATTTTGAATCTGCTTGACATATATTTTCTTAGTATTTTTTACATTGTATTATAATTATTGTAAGCAGGCTAGAACTCCCCTAAAATACTATGTAGTCAGTACCTGTGCCCTGTTTCTACAGTTTATATCCCCTCAGTACTAGTCTAGATCTCTGTACATAGTAACTACTCAGTAAATGTTCATTGGATAAATATCTGGATTATATTACTATCTATTTAAGAGGATCATAGTTTTAAAATTATATAAAAGCATGGAAGGATAATTAAAGTTGGAAGGATAATTAAAGTTGAGAGTGTGTCTGAAAATTCTAGATATATAATTATACAACTCATAACATTGTCCAAGAATAGAATCAGATAATTTACATTAATACATGATTAGTTAAACATTTTGTGAAACTTTCACAGATACTACTATTCTGTTATAATTTCATTATTATTTTAGTAAATATGACTGATTTGTATGTATACAGCTGTTGCTAAAAGTAAATAACATAAGATTATGGCCTAGCATATGAATAACCTTTTGTTACTTATTTAAGAGAAAGTTGTTTTATTTTGGATATTTTTGTGGTCATCCTTCATGATCTGATGAAAAGGAATTCATTAATATAATACCAGATATTATACTAACAGTAAAACCTAAGTAGTTCTCTTTTATAGATACTACAAGAGTAAGTGAGTCATAAACTCAAAGCAATTAATACCTCTAGTCATTGACTGAATTCATTTCTTAAAGATAGCGTTGTCAGGGCCAAGGGAAAACTACCCCTTCACCCTCTGAAGGGTCACTGAAAATCACTGACAAAAGGCAGATTAACAAGAGAAAAAGGCATACAAATTTATTTGATCGTAGTTTTATGTGACATGGGAGTCTCCAGAAAGAAGACCCAAAGGGACAGGGGAAACTTTTATTTTGTATACTTAAGTTCAACAAAGTATGAACAGCCATGCAGAAATATTATTGAATAAAAGAGATATGATCTAATGCTAATAGACTGAGTGAGGAAGGCCAGCAAGGCCTGTCTGTTTAGATACATTTTGGCCTCCCTGTGCAGCATTCCTTCTTTCTGGATATGGGCCAGGACCCTTTCTGAAATGGGGTCTTATGACCTGTAATCAAATAAGACAGGTCAGAAAATTTCTTTATGGCCAGTTTTTACTCAGAATGCTAGGGACAAAGTTAGATAATAGTTTTAGGTTTTATGGATGGCTTTGGAGGACATGAATTTTGGTTTCTATGACCCACTTTGGAGAAAAGGGATTCTAATTTCTTTGGCTAGGCTTGAAAAAGCATAATAAGCTAGGAGACAGGAAGGCAGGAGAGAGCTGCTTCTGAGGCCTTCATTTTGGGATATCATTATCTGAGACATTACAGTGGTGCAATATAAAATATATTTCCTGAGTCTTCTTTATAATACTGTGATGGTTAGTCTTATATGTAGATTTGACTAGGCCATAGTAGCCAATTATTTAATCAATACTAATTTTGGTATTGTGAAGATATGTTATAGAGGGATAAACTCTATATTTAGTTGACTTTAAGTAAAGGAGATTATTCTTGAAAATGTGAGTGGTCCTCATACAACCAGTTGAAGGCCTTAAAAGCAAAAACAGTTTTCCTAGAAAAGGAATTCTTCTTCAAAATTCTAACACCACCATTCTTGCCTGAATTTTCAGAGCATTGGCTTGTCCTATAGATTTTAGACTTGCCAGCCTCTACAATTGCAAAAGTCAATTACTTAAAATCTGTCTAACTGTCTATTAAATATTTATCTGTCATTCTATCTATCTATCTATCCTTATCTCCTATTCTGTTTCTCTGGAGAACTCTAACTAATGTGGGTACTAACATATTGTAATACTAGCTAACACTTATAAAGCACATATTATATCCAGGCAATTATCTATGCACTTTACATATATTAACTCATTTAATTCTTATAACAATCATATAAGATAGGTATTATTATTACTCTCATTTTATAGATGAATAAACTAAGGTACAGAAAGTTTAAATGATTTTCCCAAGGTTACACAGCTAGTAAGTGCTATGTATTTCTCAAAACAATAGATTATATTTCTGGACACAGATCACAAAACAAAATTGAACAAGAGCAGACCTTCATTTAATTTTTTTCTTTTCTCTGTTTGTGGTGGATTTGAGGTTGGAATGGGTATCATTATACTTTCCACTGGCCTAACATTAACACTATTGTGAGCAATTAACATTTATTTATTAATCATATTGTTGGGGAGCCAGAGATCACCTTCAGCTCTTATGTGGGTTCTTTGGCTCTACAAACCAATTTGACACCAGGTGGATTAACGAGAGAAAATTGTACAAGTTTTACTAGTTTAACATGTGCATGGAGATCTTTGCAAGAGAGTAAAATCTGAAGAAGTGGCCAAAGTAAAATGTTTTGAATTTTTTAGACAAAGAATGATAAATTTGAGAAGAAATGACAGGACAAAGAAAATATGGCTGGGGGCAGTAAATTTCTAGAGGAGTCAGTAGGAGACATTTGGGAAAGTGAAAAATTGGTGAAAGTTATGAGTTCAGGCTCATGGCAGTACCCAGTTCCAAATTTCTGGTGATAAGTGCTATTTTCTTGCCTTGGTACAAATGACAGTACCCCTCCAGAAGAATCTATGGCTTACTGCATGCAGAAAGAGACAGGTCAGGTGGCCCTTTCTGAAACTACAATTTCTCCAATGTTTTCAACTCAAAATAATCAATATACCAATGCAGTATATTTTAGGATAGCATGTCCTTCAATTTTAATATCAACTATATGCCAAGCTTTTTATTATTACATACACTGTCTCATTTAATTCTCTCAATAACCCCATGAAGTTGGTTCTATTATTCATCACATTTTACAATGAAGCAGAAGATTAAGAACTCAAACTCAGTTCTCTCTGATTCCGTAATCTGTGTTCTTAATTTCTCTGCCTCTTAGGGAATCATGGAATCCTAAGATGTTTGAGAAATTTTATTTTCAAATAGTCCGAGGACTTATCCAATACAGATGTCTCATGTAGCATTTCATCTGCTATTCATCCAATCTCATCTGCGGTCTCTTTGCTATTGTAAAGGCCTGACCAGGCCAGCTATATGCTACCTGGTGGGGCAAGGTCCAAGCCAGACATATTTTCTGAGGTAGTCTGAAGCAGAGAGAATGGAAGGGCTATATCCATGCTAGAGTATACAAGGGGGAAACTGATAATCATGAGGCTGAGTAACAACATGAAAATAATAATTCCAACATAGAAATAGTGGGCTTGTAAATGAGAGGATCTTGTGTAAGAACTAGATTGAAACAGATACCTGTTTGGGATACTTTAACATGCTAGCAGCTATATGGTTAGAATGTCAGACTACTTTAAAGGTATAGAATTGAGATAAAGAGTTTATTATTTCTATTATGGAATATTCTAGTTAGAAAGTTCTCTCGTAGGTGGAATAAAAACATTTGTTTTCTTAAAATTTTATCCATTTGTTGTAATTCTGAAACACAGGGCAGATATATTTTCTTTTTCGTTGGTTTGGAAGCCACTAATTATTCCCTTTTATTCTCCCAACCTATCTTACCAAGTGTTTATCTGTTATAAGCATCACAGAGACATTTTTGAGAGGCATTAGTGATGTTAGTTGTGTATTATTCTAAACATTAAACACAAAAATAGGATATCAAACAGTGAAATATTTATCCTCATCAAAATAGTGCTGACTAAAATAAAATCATTGGAATCGATTTTCTGAAAAAGGATGATGGCAATTTAGCCATGTTTAGTTATAGCCCAGATATTCAGAACAAACTATCCAGATTTACTCATGAGAAACATGTCAGTAAAAACATAAAAAGAGCTGTGAGGAGCCAGAGCCCATTCTACACTCACAGAAATTTGTCAGGGTTAAATAAATTAAATAAACAAATAAATAACTTAGCATATCTCTTTTTTTGGTTGTTGTGTTACTCTTCTGGAGCATTTCCTTTCCTGGGAAGGTAAACTCAACCAAAGCTTTGAAGGTCTCATTGTACAACATAAGATGACATCAGTTTACCACCTCATTGTTGAACAAATAGATTTAGGTGAATATTGTCTACATATTTTCATGATCATTTCTCAGACTTGCATGCACAAAATAAAGAGCTCCTTCATTCTCATTTTTATCTTTATAAAAAAGTTTTAGTCCATCGCTATTTAAAAATTCTAATCACATTGCTGTTAATGACAAAAATCTGATGGATTGTAAATAATATTTCTCACATATATTGCACTGTGTTTTTCTAGTTTCAGAAATCTTCCACATATAAAAATTTTACATTGATTTTCAAATGTCTGATATTTTGCTTCTTATAAATAGCTGTATTATGTTTTCTTTCTCCATACACTTATGTATACGAGAATGCACTTCTAATGCACTTCTCCCTCCACACTGTTTTGAATAGATTTCCTTTGACCAACAAGTATTACCTCTTAGGCTTGATGTAAACATCTGTACACCAATAAATGAAATGTGATTTTGTCTGAAGGCTACTTTCATAGCAATGATGATTTTTGTGTTTCCAGAACCAAGTAAATATGTTTAGATGGTCCAGGACCCACTTTTTGTCTCATTAGGCATAAAAAAAATTCATTCACTGTATAAATAACATGTATCAATCTTTATCTTGCATCAATAACAGCTGGGATAATTTTCTTTCTTCCTCTCTTTGTTATCTTTCATTTTTTAAATTTACTCACATATATATTTTTTCCTTTTTTTCAGGATGAATAATTTATTGTCATGTATTTTTAAGTCTATTTAATTACCTAAAGACTTTGGAGTTAGATTGCTATAATCAGATAATTATAAATCATTCTATATTAGGCAGTTAATCTGAATACAATTTTTTTCTGATTCTTGAATAATGTAATAATATTATGAATATTGATATCAATAATACACTAGACTTCTTTTACGGCTTTAGTTTTTGGTTTTTTTTTTTTTTAAATGGTCAAAGTGTATAAAAACACTTCCCTTATCCAGTCTCTTTTAGCTGAAGATGCTTATAAGGTTCCTGCAACTTCTTTTTCTGCTTGATTTATTCTGCTGTTGAGAGACTCCGAAACATTTCTCAGTCTGTCAATTGAATTTTTCAGCTCCAGAATTTCTGCTTGATTTTTTAAAAATTATTTCAGTCTCTGTTAAATTTCTCTGATAGACTTCTGAATTCCTTCCCTGTGTTTTCTTCAAGTTTATTGAGCTTACTCAGGACAGCTATTTTGAATTCTTTGTCTGAAAGTTCACCTATCTCCATCACTTCATGATTGGTCACTGGTATCTTATTTAGTTTGTTTGGTGAGGCCATGTTTTCCTGGATGTTCTTGACACCTGTGAATATTCATTGATCTCTGGGCATTGAATAATTAGGTATTTGTTTTAATCTTCACAGTATAGGCTTGGTTAAGCCTGTCCTTCTTGAGAAAGCTTTCCAGATATTCAAAGGAAATTTAGTGTTGAAGTAAAGTCTGTGGTCACTATATCTGTGTCAGCATTGTGTATGCCTCAATCTCTGTGATTCTTGCAGACTTCTGGTGGTACCGCCTTGGTAGACTTGTGTTAAATATGGAAGAATTCTCTGGATTGCCAGGCAAAGTCTCTTACTCTCTTCCTTCACTCTCTGTGCTGGAATTCTGGAGTTGGTCTAAGAGTGCTGTGGGCACTTCCCTGGCTGCTGAAGCTAGTACCGTAGGAGATCACACTTGAAGTCAGCCCAGTCTCACTCAAAGCTTGTGGTGACTGTTGCCTAGCTACTTCTGATGTTTATTCATGCCCAATGGCTCTTTAGTCAGCAGGCAGAGAATCCTATCAGGACTGCGTCCTTTCGTCCTTTCCTTCAGGGCAGTGTGTTTCCTTCTGCCCAGGGTGAGTCTAGAAATTCCATCCATGAACTAAGCTCTGGAATCAGCAGATACAGGAATCTGCTTGGTACTTTATTTTACTGTGGCTAAGCTGGTACCCACATTGCAAAACAAAGTCCTTTGAACTCTTCCCTTTTCTTTCCAGAATCAGAAAGAGATTCTCCCTGAGCTGTACTGCCTAGAATTATGGGAGGGGTGACATGGGCACTGGCTTGGCTGCCACCACTGATGTCTCACTGGGTAGTGTGCACTCCAAGTCCACTGGCTCCTAGCTAGTACACCTGCAGGAATTGCCCAATGACTGCAGTGTTTCTTTCCTGACTGCCTTATAAATTTATTCCAGGCCCCAAGCTGCTTTTTATCAGCTAGTGTTGGGGCTAGCCAGAACTCAGGGATTAGGGGCAGAAGAATTCCCTCTGGTTGGGCTCATCCAAATCTTCCCTTTGTGGACACTGGCAGAATTCTGCCCTATGTTGTATTCCCCTGTGGCAGGGAAGCCTGGATTGCCAATGCAAAGTTCCACAATCACTTTACTCTCCCTGTGCTGGGCACTGAGATTCTCTCTTTTACTTGGCATGCTGGCAGGGCATTGCCAGGGGATGGGGGAGGGGTGTCGTAGGCAGTGCAAGACTCTTTACTGCTATCTTCAGTGCCTCTTTCCTTGATATTTTGTTAAAACCAGGTACTGTAATTGATTACCAGATTTTTCATTCTTCTGAAGGTGCTTTGGTTCCTTGCATAAATAGTTGTTCAATTTGGTGATTGTGCAGAGGGACAGTTGTTGGAGGTTTCTGTTTGGGCATTTTGCTCTGCCCTCTCCAGGAGTCTTAAATTTAGAAACACTGGTTTAGTTCAGTTAGTTTTAATTGCTAGAGGGATGGATTCAATAGATTATCTTAGGTTTTCAAACCCTGGTATTTGCTGGTGCTTTAAAAATATATAGATTTTGTCCTTTCTTCCAGTATATATTTTTCTTTCTCCATAGTCTTTTCTGAAGCTTTCAGTTCCCTACACATCTGCCCCTTTAAGTACTGGACACTCACTTCTCTTGTGAAAGTTCACTTTTAAGAACATATGTTGGAACTATGTTGTCAGCATCATTCCTAACTCTTTAAACACAGCTGTCTCTCTTTTACAACATGTCACGATATGGGCCATAAAAGGTGCTCTGGGCATTCACCAAAGACTACTCTGTCTTACTCAGTTGACTCAGTACTTCCTACTCTGATATCCTTTACTCTTTAGTTACTCTATCCATTTGTGAATACTTACTTGTGTTGGCTGCAGAATTGGGTTCCCTTCTTTAGCTTAGTTATAGGCTGAAATTTCACTTTATGCCCTTTATTCATTGCTTCTATTTTGTATTCCTTCCCTCCAGCATCCTTGGTCTGAGGGAATCACTTCATTAGTGGACATTGACCCTTGCTATTTAACTTTACACAAGAACACAATTTAAACAAAAGAAATAACTATTATAGCAGATCCAGGTTTTATACGACTGAAGCTTTTATAATTTGGGACCATCTCTTTAATGTAAAGAATATAATATTACCAATACAAAATTAGGTTAAAAGTGAATATTTAGGATGAAAAAATACATTTAATAATACACTTTAAAAAGTAAAAAAATAACTGCAACTAGCACAAGATCATGAAATATTATATGATGTTATGATTAATTATGGCCTGGCACAAATCTGTAATACTTTTTCCTCTATTTTTGGACTACCTATTAATGGCCTCTGAATCAGACCAAAAATTTATAATATTTTCTATAGAAAGGATATTTTAATCTTTCCTCTGGCATGGTTAATAACAATTTATATTTTATTATTGATAGTTTTAAAAATTTTATTTCAACCTCAACAATTGTTATTTATTATTTTATATCAGTAAATTTTTACAGTATTTTAGGATCATCAAAATTGAAAAAACCTATATCAAATTTTTCATATATGAGCTTCTAGAGACATACTTACAGTTTATTGTAATTATGAAAGATTTGTACTGTATAAACACAGGAAATCTCATAGAATCTATTTCATTTGATCCCCATGAGAAAAGGAAAAAATGTATCAGGCATTTATGACTATGTGTGCTATATTATTAAGTATAATTCTGACAGGTGAGAACTTCCATTTTGACTAGGTGTTAATGAAAACTTTAATATTCTGCTTACAATATTACATATCTGATGACTGGAAGAATTTTCTGCAGATTAGCTTATGACTCTGTATTTTCAGATCTGATTTTCCCCTCCATGTTCCACACACTTTCTATTTCAGGCATCACAGGCCATGTTCATATCATACTGCCATCCCTGACTTGCCACAGTGGTACCCAAAAACCATTTTTTCACTCAAAAGAATGCTAACAATATAACTACTGATAGAAGTGGCTATGAACTTCATAAATCAATCACATTGATATCAAACTAAATGTATTCCCAATTTAATAACCCCTTTACTAAGTCTCCAAAATGCCTTTGGCCACTCCAATGATACTCTATACAAGGACAATATAATGAAAGAGAAGTTATAATAGGAATACACAATGATCTTAAATATTTGTGTTTAAAATATATTATTTTTTCAAATATTACAAAAATATATGACTATTTGAAGGCATTTTTAGGATTCCTCCCAGGACTTGGGAAGGGAGCACATTTAAGAGAGGTTCTGAACCTTAAGTTGTAGCTTCATTAATTGTACTTTTGATTATTGCTCTTATCATATTGAATTAGTTACCTGTTTATATTTCTTTTTTTTTTAATTTTTTTTTATTTTGGCATATTATGGGGGTACAGATTTTAAGGTTTCAATAAATGCCCATTTCCCCCCCTCCCCCCAAAAGTCTGAGTCTCCATCATGACCATCCCCCAGATGGTGCACATCTCACTCATTATGTATGTATATACCCGCCCCCCTCCCCCCTCCCACCTGCCCAATACCCTATTACTGTAGTACCTATGTGTCCACTTAGGTG
The DNA here is from genome assembly GCF_040939455.1 of Microcebus murinus. Lineage (NCBI taxonomy): Eukaryota > Metazoa > Chordata > Mammalia > Primates > Cheirogaleidae > Microcebus > Microcebus murinus. The sequence goes on along the minus strand of NC_134107.1, from coordinate 69,112,694 downwards.
CTACTCAGTTAATACCAGTTTGCTGGAGAATATATCTGGTGCTTGTTTTTCCATTCTTGGGATACTTCACTTAGTAGTATGGGTTCCAGCTCTAACCAGGAAAATATAAGATGTGCTATATCACCATTGTTTCTTAGAGCTGAATAGTACTCCATGGTATACATATACCACATTTTATTAATCCATTCCTGGATTGATGGGCACTTGGGCTGTTTCCACAGCCTTGCACTTATGAATTGTGCTGCTATAAACATTCGAGTGCAGGTGTCTTTTTTGTAGAGTGTCACTGGATCATTTGGGTAGATGCCCAGCAATGGGATTGCTGGATCAAATGGTAGATTCAGTTGTATCGCTTTAAGGTATCTCCATATTGCTTTCCACAGAGGTTGAACTAGTTTGCAGTCCCACCAGCAGTGTAGGAGTGTTCCTCTCTCTCCGCAGCCACCTGCGGAGCATTTATTGTTTGGAGATTTTTTGATAAAGGCCATTCTCACTGGGGTTAAGTGATATCTCATTGTGGTTTTGATTTGCATTTCCTTGATGATTACAGATGTTGAGCATTTTTTCATATGTTTGTTGGCCATTCTTCTGTCTTCTTTAGAAAAATTTCTGTTCAAGTCCTTTGCCCACTTTTTAATGGGGTTATTTGATTTTTTCTTTTTGATTTTCGTGAGTTCTAAGTATATTCTAGTTATCAGTCCCTTATCGGATGCATAGGATGCAAAAATTTTCTCCCATTCTGTAGGTTGTCTGTTTACTTTCATGACTATTTCTTTGGCTGTGCAGAAGCTTTGTAGTTTGATCATGTCCCATTTATTTATTTTTGTTGCTGCTGTGATTGCCTTTGGGGACTTCTTCATAAACTCTTTGCCCAGGCCGATGTCTAGGAGAGTGTTTCCGACTTTTTCCTCTAGAGTTCTAATAGTTTCATATCTTAGGTTTAAGTCTGTTATCCAGCATGAGTTGGTTTTTATGAGAGGTGAAAGGTGTGGGTCCTGTTTTAGCCTTCTACAGGTGGCTATCCAGTTTTCCCAGCACCATTTATTGAAGAGAGATTCTTTTCCCCAGCGTATGTTTTTGTCTGCTTTGTCAAAGATGAGATGGCTATATGAGGATGGTTTTATATCAGGATTCTCACATCTGTTCCACTGGTCAATATTCCTGTTTTTGTGCCAATACCATATTGTTTTAATTACTACAGCTTTGTAGTATAGTTTGATATCTGGCATATTAATGCCTCCCATTTTGTTTTTGTTGCCTAGAATTGCTCTTGATATTCGGGGTCTTCTTTGGTTCCATATGAAGCGTAAAATTATTTTTTCTATATCTGTGAAGAATGCTGACGGGATTTTAATAGGTATTGCATTGAATCTGTAGATCAGTTTGGGTAGTATAGACATTTTGATGATGTTGAGTCTGCCGATCCATGAGCATGGTATGGATTTCCATCTGTTTACATCCTCTGCTGTTTCCTTCCTCAGTGTTTCATAGTTCTCCCTGTAGAGGTCTTTTACCTCTTTGGTTAAATATATTCCTAGGTACTTTAATTTCTTTGTTGCTATTGTGAAGGGAATTGAGTCTTTGATTTGGTTCTCAATTAGATTGTTGTTGGCGTATATGAATGCCTCTGATTTCTGTGTATTGATTTTGTATCCTGAGACTTTACTAAATTCATTGATCAGTTCTAGGAGTTTCTTGGTTGAATCCTTGGGGTTTTCTAGATACAATATCATATCATCAGCAAACAGTGAAAGTTTGATCTCTTCTGCCCCTATTTGGATACCTTTGATTCCATTTTCCTGTCTGATTGCTGTAGCCAAGACTTCCAGCACTATGTTGAACAGAAGTGGAGATAGTGGGCAGCCTTGTCTGGTTCCAGTTCTAAGTGGGAATGATTTCAATCTTTCCCCATTCAGTATGATGTTGGCTATGGGTCTGTCATATATGGCTTGTATCATTTTTAGGTATGTCCCTTCTATGCCTATTTTCTTAAGTGTTCGTATCATGAAAGGGTGTTGAATTTTGTCATAAGCTTTTTCTGCATCTATTGAAAGAATCATGTGGTCTTTGTTTTTGCTTCTGTTTATGTGGTGAATTGCATTTATAGATTTACGTATGTTGAACCATCCCTGCATCCCTGGGATGAAGCCCACTTGGTCGTGGTGGATTATTTTTTTGATAAGTGTCTGGATTCGGTTAGCTAAGATTTTGTTGAAAATTTTTGCACCTATATTCATTAGGGATATTGGTCTGTAGTTTTCTGTTTTTGTTGCATCCTTTCCTGGTTTGGGTATCAGAGTAATATTCGCTTCATAAAAGGTGTCAGGGAGGTTTCCGTTCTTCTCGATGTTGTGGAATAGTTTCTGCAAGATAGGTACTAGTTCTTCTTTGTAAGTGTGGTAAAATTCGGGTGTGAAGCCATCTGGACCGGGACTTTTCTTTTTGGGGAGATTTTTAATTGCTGTTTCTATTTCAGCTGTTGAGATTGGTCTGTTCAGGGAATCTATTTCTTCCTGGTTGAGCCTAGGGAGGCTGTGTGTTTCTAGAAATTTGTCCATTTCCTCCACATTTTCCAGTTTGTGTGCATAAAGATTTTTGTAGTATTCATAAATTGTATCTTGTATCTCTTTGGGATCAGTTGTGATATCTCCTTTTTTATTCCTGATGGAGCTTATTAGAGATTTCTCTTTTCTGCTTTTCATTAGCTTAGCCAATGGTGTGTCAATTTTGTTTATTTTTTCAAAGAATCAACTTTTTCTTTTGTTAATCTCCTGAATAGCTTTCCTGTTTTCAATATCGTTTAGTTCTGATTTGATCTTGTTGATTTCACTTCTTCTGCTGGGTTTGGGGTTGGTCTGTTCTTCGTTTTCCAGCTCTTTGAGTCATTTCATTAGATTGTCTATTTGTGATCTTCTTGTCTTTTGGTTATAGGCATTTATGGAGATAAACTTTCCTCTCAGAACTGCTTTAGCTGTGTCCCAGAGGAGTTGATAACTTGTCTCTCCATTGTCGTATTCTTCATAGAAGTTTTTTATTTCCGTCTTGATTTCTTCTTTTACGAAGTAATCATTTAGTAGGAGGTTGTTTAATTTCCAAGTTTTTGTGTAGAAATGTGAGTTTCTGTTAGGGTTGATTTCCAGTTTTATTCCACTGTGATCTGAGAAGGTACATGGTATGATTTCTATTTTTTTAAATTTCTTGAGATTTTCTTTGTGTCCTAGGATATGGTCAATCTTAGAGAATGTCCCGTGAGCTGATGAGAAGAACGTATATTCAGTGGATTTGGGGTAGAATGTTCTGTAGATGTCTGTCAGACCCAATTGTTCTAGAGTTTTGTTTAAGTCCATTATTTCTTTATTAATTTTCTGTTTGGAGGATCTGTCTCGTGCCGTCAGTGGGGTGTTGAAATCTCCGGTGATTATGGAGTTGCTATTAATCCATTTGCTTAGCTCCAGTAAGGTTTGCTTTATGAATCTGGGTGCACCTAAGTTGGGTGCATATATATTTAAAATTGTTATCTCTTCTTGTTGGACTGTGCCCTTCACCATTATATAATGACCCTCTTTGTCTTTTACTACTTTTGTTGGTTTAAAAACTAAATCGTCTGAAATTAGAACTGCCACACCAGCCTTCTTTTGGCTTCTATTTGCTTGGAATATTGATCTCCACCCTTTTATTTTTAGTCTATATGCATCCTTGCAGGTTAGATGTGTTTCCTGAAGACAGCATATACTTGGCCTGTATTTTCTTATCCATTCAGCCAGCCTATGTCTCTTGAGTGGAGAGTTTAAGCCATTCACATTTATTGAGAGAACTGATAGGTAAGGTAGATTACTGATCATTCTGTTGGGTTGGATGTTGTTGCTATGATTTCTGTCTTGAGCCATTGTTATATCTGGCCTTTAATATCTTTGGGTTTGGGTGGTTTTTATATTCGTGGGTTATTATTATGATGTTCCGTGCATAATGCTGTTTTAAGTACTTCTTGTAGGGCTGGTCTTGTCTTGGTGAATTCTCTGAGCCTTTGCTTGTCTGAGAATGTTTTTATTTCTCCTTCATATACGAAGCTTAGTTTTGCAGGGAATAATATTCTAGGCTGGGCATTGTTTTGTTTCAAAAGAGTGAGAATGGGGCCCCAGTCTCTCCTTGCTTGTAAAGTCTCATTAGAGAAGTCTGATGTTATTGGAATTGGCTTTCCCTTGTATGTTACTTGCTTCTTTTGTCTTACAGCTCTTAGAAGGGCCTCTTTAGTTGATACTTTGGTTAGTCTGATGACTGCATGTCGTGACATCTTCCTGTTTGCGTTGAATCTCCCAGGGGTCCTCTGAGCTTCTTGAACTTGTATATCAAGATTTTGAGCAAGGCCTGGGAAATATTCTTCTATTATATCTTCAAATAGCTTGTCCAACCCTTGAGTGTTGTCTTCTTCCCCTTCTTGTAACCCTATGACCCTCACATTAGGTTTCTTCACATAATCCCACAGCTCTTGCAGGCTTTGCTCTTTTCTCTTGTTTCTCTGCTCTATTTCTGTGACTGATTTATTTAATTGGAGGGTGTTATCTTCAAGCTCTGAGATTCTTTCTTCTGTTTCATCTACCCTGTTCTTGAGACTTTCCACTGTATTTTGTAGTTCCTTGAATTGATTCTTCATTTCCAGGAGTTCAGTTACACTTTTCTTCAATGTGTCTATTTCTTTTCTCATATTCTAGAGAGTTTTTGTGGTTTCTTGGTGTTGGTTATTGAGTTGTTGTTGCAGCTGGGTGAGTGTTCTTATGTTCCACATACGAAATTCCTCTTCTGTCATATTGGTTGCCTGATTTTGGTCGGTGTCCGTTTCTAGGGGGCTGGTGCTCCTCTTTGGGGGTGTGTTTTCCGTTTGGTTCTTCATATTTCCTGAGTTCTTTCGCTGATTTCTTCCCATGTCGATCAGTTGTTGTTTCTTTCCTTAGGTTATTGTTTGGGTATTCACACACCTTGTTTAGTTTCTGAGGCGTTAGGTGGTGCCTGTGGGTGAAATTGGATCACTCCCTGTATAGTGAGTCAGTGGGTGCCGTGCAAGATGCCGTCCCTGTCAGTAGGTGGCGTTTGCTTGGAGGAACAGGCTATGGTGTTGATTTTGAGTCCTGTTATCAGCTCTTGTTCTGGGAGGAGCTGGGTTGGGTAAACCTGCCCTCAGGCCGCTAGCAGGGGTGAAAGTTCTGTTTTCTGCTTCCAGGGAAAGCTGTCAGGGCGGGGCTGGAATGGTCCCGCTCAGCCAGAAAGTCTGGGTGTGGGGGTGGGGCTGTCTGAGACTCGCAGTCTGCAGCAGGCCTCGCTTCTTTCCACCCTCCCCAACTCCGCAGCTACTCCTGGGCCTCTGCCAGCAGGCCAGACCACAAGCCACCAGGCCTCCCCGGACTGTGATGCTGGCGGGGAGGTTCCCTGCACAGGAACGCCACCTGGGTTGGGGGCACGGCCTCCTCCTGGGAGGAGGGTTGCCCTCTAGGACGCCGATCCGCCCCTGGAGGCACATAGACCTCAGTAGGCTGTTCACATATAACCCTTCTGTGCCCCGGGCAATGCTAGCCCTCGGTGCAGGGGATCTGGTCTGCAGGTCCGACCTCTGGGTCCCAGAGTTCAAACTGTATTCCCACCAGGGAGAGGTTTTCCGGTCCTAATTCTCCCACAGGGAGCCCAAGCTGGGTCTATGTCTCTCAGCCTCTGAGTCGGCACCGTTTTCCTGGGAACACGGTGCCAGCAGCACCTGGGAGGGCGGGCGGGGTCCCTAATGGGAAGGTCGCGTTCCCTGGAGGTGCCTCCGGCTGGTGGCTGTATTGTCTCTCTGGGCAGCCACGGGTAGGGTCAGCGGAGGGGAGGGGGAGGCAATATGGCGCCTGCCGCGCGGCTCGGGTCCTCGAGGAAGTTGGGAACCTGGTGCCACGTCTGCTACAGGCTCACCGTTGGCTGGCGGCGGCAGTCTCTGGGCTGGTGTCCGCAGGTCTCTCCACCCGCTGGGGAGCCCACCAGCAGTCCCGAATGCAGGGGAGGGGAAACAGCAATTCCACCTACCCTTGCCGCTGGTCTCCGGGCTGCTCCGGTGGTCTCAGCCTCTAGTTCTCCTCCGCAGCCTCCTCCCGTGGAGTCTCCCGGGGTCTCAGGTACCCCTCCTTCCAGCCCTTGTCCGCTGTATGCTCGTCTTCTTGCTTCTTTCCTCTAGTTTCTGCTAGAATCTGTCTTTTCTGCAGAGACCCTCTGTCTGGCGGTGTTATTCGTCTGCCATCTTGCTCCACCCCCCTGTTTATATTTCTTTTCCACCAAATTAGAAGTTCCTTTGAGATGTTATCAGAAGGTAGAAAAAAAATAAGAAAAATAAATAAATAAATTATAAGTTCCATGATCTGTTTGCCTTTGTATTTTCAAGGGACTAAAAAAATATGAGTATACCAGATGCTAAATAAAATTATGAAGTACGTATTGGATAGATAATAGTTGTTTTATAAGTAAAGGATGAGACCCTACCCCCAAATTGGGCAGTTAATTTAGGAGGGGATGGGTATATTCAAGACCAATGTGGGTGATTGCTTATAGTCTGGGGCATGGACATGCTTGAAGTTCTGACTCATGTGGGGCAAAGACAATATATGTAACCTAAACATTTGTACCCCTGTAATATCCTGAAATTAATAAAAGAGAAGAAAAATAATTTAAACTATGTTATTCCAAGATAAGTGCATAAATAACTTTTTAAAAGGTTAATTTATTCATCGTTTTATTAAAAACCAAGTGGATTAATGGAGTATAAATTTTGAGGCAGTCTTACTGCTATGATAATATGCTAGACAGAATAAAAATGTGTATTATAAGATGTTAATTACAGATTAACTTAGTACAGTGACTGATACATAACAGATAGTTAATAAATCACAACAAATGAGTGAATAAAACTGATATATAATTAATCATTTGGTTTACCTAATTCATCTGGATTTGTAGAGTGATAATTGTAGACTTTAGAAAGAAATTCGTTTATGATACCTGATTCCAGAGTTCTCTACCCTTAAACCATCAAAGGTATGTTAAGACCATATTCCCTGCTGTATAATAATTTTCTTATTCATTCTCCCTCATATAAATATGACCACTTTCTCCTTTGGGCCCCTGTACAAATTTATATCTTAGTCCTTTAGCACTTCATTATAACATATTTGTTAGCATAAAATCTCTGCCTTAAACTGGAGTTTGAGCTCTTTTAGAATGGGACGATGTTTTTCTCTCTCTCTCCTTTTCTTTTTTCTTTTTACAAATTTGGATATAGTTTCTATGTTGTCTAGTGTCTGGAATAAAAGAGGTTCTAAGTTACATAGGGAATGAGTTACTAAGTTACTAAGGAATGAGTACTAAGCTACTTAAGGAATTTTGTTACAAGGAAATGTGCAAATTCATCTGGACTATTGCAAAAGTAATCTAGTTCCTTCCTTTGATTCCTGGTCCACTCTCTCCAGATTTTATCTTGGATTTGTTGCTGGACTCCAGGTTGGGTTCTTACTGTGATGTGAACAATGTGTCTTTGGATATTTGATAGATAAATGACCTCAGTCCATCACTGATTTTTCTTTTGGTAGCCTCACTGCCCTCTTTCAGGTCTCTGTTCCCTGCTCCTTCCTTCTTTTCAGTTTCACTACTTCTCCACACTATCAATGAGGAACCTACCCTGTTATATAGATCAACATAGAATACTAATAGAGTAGTTAAAATTTTTTTTTTTTTTTTTTTTGAGACAGAGTCTCGCTTTGTTGCCCAGGCTAGAGTGAGTGCCGTGGCGTCAGCCTAGCTCACAGCAACCTCAAACTCCTGGGCTCGAGTGATCCTTCTGCCTCAGCCTCCCGGGTAGCTGGGACTACAGGCATGCGCCACCATGCCCGGCTAATTTTTTATATATATATCAGTCGGCCAATTAATTTCTTTCTATTTATAGTAGAGACGGGGTCTCGCTCTTGCTCAGGCTGGTTTTGAACTCCTGACCTTGAGCAATCCGCCCGCCTCGGCCTCCCAAGAGCTAGGATTACAGGCGTGAGCCACCGTGCCCGGCCTAGAGTAGTTAAATTTTAAGCTTACAAGGAGGGCAATTGTTTTTTGAGTCAGTTATATTTATATATGTGTGTTAATAATATGTATATACACACATATATAAATAAACACACACGCATATATAGGCTAAAATTAAAACATTATAATAGACTAAAAATATCGATTATCCACACTCTTGCATCTACTATCATAGGTAAATATTTTTCAGCATTAAAGTAGTAGCTGTTTTATATGCTGATTACTTCCGATTAGTTTTCAGTCTCATGGCACATTACCATTACCTATGATATATCTGAAAAGTTACACATGATCCCAAATGAACATAAGACATCCAGAAATAATGTAATAAAAATAATAATCACCAACAGAATTTGTCATTCATAGGACATTCATAAAGCATAGTTTATTTCCAACATTAATGAAGAAAATGTTTTTTAATAATTCCAGTGGCAACATTCTTTTAAAAAATCCCTAAATATATATTACTTGTCTAATCCCTGAAATTATTTTATTTCACTGAGAACATTTAGAATTTTGAAATATCCTCCATTGCCATTGGCAAGCCTGTGTACCTAAAATTACTCCCAGATTATGTTCCCTAGTCAAAAGATTCCCAAGTTGAAATCTGTGACACCTTAACTTTGGTTACCAAAGGCCATAAGTATGGTGTAAAATGCTGCTATAGCTGTGTATACTGAATCTGGCAATTATTCTATAATTGGCTTTCTGACATTCTCACATCTTAGCACTTTTTCATATCTTTCTCTATTTGGACTTAGTAACCTTGCTTCAGACTGCCTGCTTTTAATGGAATACTCATCTCTACTGAATAAGATTTTTTTTCTCTTTCTTTTCACCCACACTGCTGCTTCCAGCCTCTCTTACACACCCACCCCACACTCCATCTTCTTTCTACACTGTGAAGCTGTGATTCTAGCTGCTATACGCTAACCCATATTCATGCTGGCCAGGCAAGAATGTCAGAAGTTTTCTCCACTCTGAAGCAAATTTTTGAATGTTCTTAGTTTTTTAAACTTAATATAAGCTTTAACTTTACAAAAACTATCATTTGAGAAGTTTTTACTGAATGAAGTCAGGAATGTAAGCATATTGCAAATTAAAAATAATAACAGTCTCAATGCTATTTGCAAGGGTGGCCACAATGAAAAAGTATGAACATGCTGGCATTAGAACTAAACAAAGAGGCAGTGAGAACACTTACAGAGACTATGCAGTTACCTTGGTTAGTCACCAAGCAGACTAGGCCTAAGTTCCCTGGGTTATAAAATGGCATAGTAGCACTGGTTTTAGCAATCTCAGATAGTCTAGTAAGATACTGAGAATGGAAAGCAAAGTGCTTTGGAAAGCAAAATGTGCTACACAGATGTGAGGGATGATGACTATGCCCTCTGGTCTACATTTCTAGGGTGGAATGACAGGGAGTACATTGGCAATAATATAGTGAAGGTTGGCATCTGAGAACAGAGAGCTGAAATAAATAAGGTCCTAAGCATCTATAAGGGTGGCAAGTTGCAGAAAATGATGAATGTTGTCCAGACAATTGAATTTGGAAGGGAACCAAAGAAATGATTGGAAAATGTGGTTCAGAGTTGCTGAGACATTGAAATTGAAGTACCAACAGAAATATCTAATATAATATATAGTCCTATGATTTAGTAAGATGATGAGGTAGTCTATATATTAATACTCATGCGTAGGATATCTAGAAAAGCCTTCCATCTCTTTGTGAACTAAAAAACAAATCACACTTATAGGGAGATGGAAAAGATTCCTTGGATATCCCTTGTCTCTGAAATAAGAGTAGCCTCTGGGTATGGGTAGGGAAAGATTTTATTCCCCTGGAAAATTTGGAAAACCCCTTTATCCCCTGTAGGCTAGGTGTTAGGAATTATTAACAATAAGAAAATTGAGTAAGTAAAACATATAGTTAGTGATGAATGCTAGGGGAAAAATGAGGCAAGAGGGGCCATGGGAAGTGTCTGCATTTGGGACTTGTAATTTTGGATAGAACGGCCAAGAAGGACTCACAGACAAGATGACATCTGAGTAAAGATCTAAAGGATATTCCTTTGGTCTATGAAGGAATCATGCTTCATTCCTTCCCTGCTAACTTCCCTGTCCTCAGGCCCAGGAGGAGGTAAACAAATGCAGTAGCAGTAGAGTTAACATTTAGCTACATAGTATTAAAAACAGATAAAAATAATTTTATTTTTCTTTACCATTTTCTCTTCTGATATTTTCCCAATGTTACTGCTAGCAAAAAGCTACCCTTACATTATATTCAGGACAACTGGAAGAAACTTGCACATAATGATTTAAGAAAACTGTGTGATGAAAATAAAACTCCTATAATAAATGGAAATAGAAGAAAACATAGTTTATTTAAACATTAAATTTATTATTATATAATGTTTGCTCTTTCAGTGACTGACAAGTTAAAATAGAGTCGAGTATACCATTCCATCTTACATGTGCTTAGCAGAGGTTCTGGAATGCTGTTTTGGTGGGTTCCACAACAAAAGCAGCAATACTCTTAAATTAAACTAAAAGCCTACTTATTATATAATACTGATTGGTTACATATGTTAGTGATAGTTATCTTCTATTACTGCTGTCTTCAGATTTGTTGTAGACTGACGTTCATGTCATTATGCAACTAGACAAATACAAGTGTACAATTATGTATCTAATACAATTATACCACTACAAACAATTATGTAACTACTATGCAATTATATGACTACTATTAAGTACTAACAATTATTCTCATTGAGATACATAATAGATTTTAGTAACTGACAATGAATCTTCATTGTGTTCAAAGATCCATGTATCTGTATTCCTTATTTTATCTGGTAGTTGAATTATTTATGTATTTACTATGTGTGTGTGTGTGAGTGTGTGTATGTGTGTGTGTGTGTGTGTGTGTGTGAAAGAGAGAGAGAGTGTATGTTAGACAGAGAGTGTGTTGGGGGAAGGGAGAGAGAGTGTGGAAGAGAAATTAATAAACATGGTAAAATGTTAACATTTGGGAAATCTGCATGAAGTATATAAGAAAATTTCTTGTACTATTTGTTGCAATGTTTCTGTAAGTATGATATTATATTCAAAATAAAAAGTTTAAGAAACGGCTTTATTTTACCTTTATCTTTTCTAAATAGATGGTTAATTTTGGAATGAAATCTAAGGTCTCTTTTGTCTCAGAAATGAATGACTTTGTTGCAGTGTCTTTTAGTCTTCATTGAGGCTAGTCTGATATATGTTCTTTTGTTGGTAAACCTTGAATTCTATATCCACTTCATTATTTATTTCCTTTTAAAAATTTATTTCTTTTTCTTTCCTTATGATCAGAGAATATACTTTATTTATTATTTATTTATTTATTTCAAAATACTAATTAAGGGGATACAAGTGGTTTTTTACATGGATATTTTGTGTAATGCTTAAGTCAGGACTTTTGTTCTGCTCATCACCAGAATATTGTTTATTGAACACAATAGGTAAGTTTTCATTCCACACCCACCCTTGTGCTCTTCTCTTCTTGGTTCCTCATGTCTGTTATATTGCTTTGTGCCTGTGTGTACCCATCAATCAGCTCCAAGTTATTAGTGAGAACATTTGGTATTTGATTTTTTTATTCCTGAGATACATCACTTAGAATGATGGTCCCCAGTTCCCTCTATGTTGCTTCAAATGACATTCTTTTATTCCTTTTTATGACTGAGTAGTACTCCATGGTATGTGCGTATATATTTTCTTTATCTATTCATGAATTGATGGGCACTTGTGTTGATTCCATATCTTTGCAATTGTGAATTGTGCTGCAATAAACATTTGAGTGCAGGTGTCTTTTTTTTTTTATAGAATAATTTGTTTATTTGATTTTTTTTTAATTTTTTTTTTATTTTGGCATATTATGGGGGTACAGATTTTAAGGTTTCAATAAATGCCCATTTCCCCCCCTCCCCCCAAAAGTCTGAGTCTCCATCATGACCATCCCCCAGATGGTGCACATCTCACTCATTATGTATGTATATACCCGCCCCCCCCAGGTGTCTTTTTCATAAGATGACTTCATTTCCTTTGGGTACATACCCAGCAGTAGAATAGCTGGATCGAATGGCAGGTCGGCATTTATTTATTTGAGGAATCTCCATACTGTTTTCCACAGAGGCTGTAGTAATTTTAATTCCCACCAATAGTATATAAGCATTCCTTTTTCTCTGTATCCATGCCAGTATGTATTTTTTTTTTTTTTTTTTTACTTTTTAGTAATAGCCATTCTGACAGGGATAAGGTAGTATCTCATTATAGTTTTAATTTCTATTTCTCTGATGAATAGTGATATTGAGTAGTTTTTCATATGTTTGTTAGCTATTTGATATCTTCTTATGAAAAACTTCTGTTCATGTTATTTGCCCACTTTTTGTTGGTGTTTTTGGTTTTTTATTTACTGATTTGTTTGAGTTCTTTGTATGTTCTTGATATCAGTCCTTTTCAGATGTATAGTTTGTGAACATTTTGTCCCTTTCTCTAGGTTGTCAGTTCACTCTGTTGATTATTTCCTTTGTGGTGCAGAAACTTTTTAATTTAATTTAGTTCCATTTATTTATTTTTCTTGTTGCTATCTTTGCCTTTGGGGTCTTAGTCATAAATTCTTTGCCTAGGCCAATGTTTAAAAGAGTTTTTCCTATATTTTCTTCTACAGTTTTTATGGTTTCATGCCTTACATTTAAGTCTTTGATCTATCTTGAATTAACTTTTGAATATGGTGGGAGATAGGGATCGTGTTTCATTTTTTTTGCAAGTGGCTGTCCAGTTTTCTCAGCACCATTTATTGAATAGGGCTTCCTTTTTCCAGTGTATTTTGCTGTCTGCTTTGTCAAAGATTGGTTGGTTGTAGGTAGATGGTTTTATTCCTGGGTTCTCTATTCTGTTTTATTGGTCTATATCTCTACTTTTATAATAATACCATGCTGTTTTGGTTGCTATAGCCTTGCAGTATATTGGAAATCATATATTATGATGCCTCAAGATTTATTCTTTTTACTTAAGATTGCTTTGGTTATTCAGTTGTTTTTGCTTCTAAATGAAACTTAGGATTATTTTTTCTAGATCTGTGAAATTTGATGTTGGTATTTTGATGGGGATAGCATTGAATCTGTAAAGTACTTTAGGCAGTATGGACATTTCAACAATGTTGATTCTACCACTCCATGAACATGGGATGTTTCCCCATTTGTTTGTGTCATGTATTATTTCTTTCATCAGTATATTGTAGTTCTCCTTATAGAAATCTTTTACTTCTTTATTAAGCAGATTCCTAGGTATTTTTATTTTCTTTGTGGCTATTGTGAATGGTATTGAGCCCTTGATTTGACTCTCCACCTGACTGTTATTAGTATATCGAAATGTACTGATTGTGTACATTGAGTTTGTAACGTGAGCTTTTGCTGAATTTAATTATTAATCCTAGAGACTTTAGGGTTTTCCAGATACAAGACCATATCATCAGCATATAGAATTATTTTGATATCTTTCCTCGTTTGGATGCCCTTTATTTTTTTCTCTTGCTTGATTGCTTTGGCTAGGAGTTCCAGTACTATGTTGAATAAAAGTGGTGACAGTAAGCGTCTTTATCTTATTCCATTTCTTAGGAGGTATGCTTTCAGCATTCCCCCATTCATGATATTGGCTTTGTCATATATGGCTTTCATAATTTTGAGATATGTTCCTACTATGCCTATTGCATTGAGGGTTCTTATTATGACAGGGTGCTGGATTTTATTGAGTGCTTTTTCTGCATCTACTGAGATGATCATAGGGCCTTTCATTTCTTTCTGTTTATGTGGTGAATCATGTTTATTGATTTGCATATATTAAATTATTCTTGTTTATTCAGGATGAAACCTACTTGATCATGGTGGATTATCTTTTTGATGTGCTGTGGAATTTGGTTTGCTGATATTTTTTTGAAGATTTTTGCATCTATGTTCATAAGGGATATTTGTCTGTAGTTTTCTTTTTTTTTGTTGTAGCCTTTCCTGGCTTTGGTATCGGGGTGATACTGGCTTCATAAAATGAATTTTATGAGATTCCTTCCTTCTTGATGTTATGGAATAGTTTCTATAGGATAGGTGACAGTTCTTTTTGGTAGGTCTGGTAGAATTTGGCTGTGTATCCATTTGGTCTGGGGATTTTCTTGTTGGGAGATTTTTAATTACTGCTTCAATCTTTCTGCTTATTATTGGTCTGTTCAGAGTTTCTATTTCTTCCCAATTCAGGCTTAGACAGTTTTGTGTTACAAGAATTTATCCATTTCCTCTAGCTTTTCTAGTTTGTTTGCATAGAGGTTTTTATAGTATTTATGAATGATATTTTGTATTTCTGAGGTATTGGTTATAATGTCCCCTTTTTTTTTTTTTTTTTTTTTTTTTTTTTTTGAGACAGAGTCTCACTTTGTTGCCTAGGCTAGAGTGAGTGCCGTGGCATCAGCCTAGCTCACAGCAACCTCAGACTCCTGGGCTCAAGCGATCCTTCTGTCTCAGCCTCCCAAGTAGCTGGGACTACAGGCATGCGCCACCATGCCCGGCTAATTTTTTTCTATATATATTAGTTGGCCAATTAGTTTCTTTCTATTTATAGTAGAGACGGGGTCTCGCTCTTGCTCAGGCTGGTTTTGAACTCCCGACCTCAAGCAATCCGCCCGCCTCGGCCTCCCAGAGAGCTAGGATTACAGGCGTGAGCCACCACGCCCGGCCTAATGTCCCCTTTTAAATTTCTGATTGAGTTTATTTGAGTCCTTTCTCTTTTATTTCTGGTTAATATTGCTAGCGGTCTATTGATTTTGTTTATATTGTCTAAGAACCAACTTTTTGTTTCATTCATCCTTTGTATTGTTTTTTTGTTTGTTTGTTTGTTTTCCATTTCATTTAGTTCTGCCCTTAGATTTTTTATTTTTCTTCTTCTGTCTCTGGGTTTGGTTTGTTCTTCTTTTTTCTAGTCCCTTGAGATGTGACACTTGGTTGTTAATTTGTGATCTAACTTTCTTTTTGATGTAGACATTGAACACTAAGAACTTTTCTCTTAGGTTGTTTTTTCTGTATCCCATAGATTTTGAAAGTTTCTGTCCCCTTTGTCATTCAGTCTGAGGAATCTTTTCATTTCCATCTTCATTTTCATCATTGACTCAAGGATCATTCATCATTCAGTTGTTTAATTTCCATGATGTTGTGTCGCTTTAAGTGTTTTTCTTGGAATTGATATCTGATTTTATTCCACTGTGGTCTGAGAAGATACATGGTATGATTTTAATTTTGTTGAATTTGCCAAGGCTTGTTTCATGGCCTAAGATATGATCAATCTTGAAAACTGCCACATATGCCACTGAAAAAAATTTCTACTCAGTAGGTTTTTTTTGGTTTTTTTTGGTCATTTAAAGAACTATTTATTTATTTATTTTATTTTGGCATATTATGGGGGGACAAATTTTAAGGTTTCAATAAATGCCCTTTCCCCCCTCCCCCCACAAGTCTGAGTTTCCAGCATGACCATCCCCCAGATGGTGCACATCTCACTCATTATGTATGTATATACCCGCCCCCCAGCCCCCTCCCAACTGCCCAATACCCCATTACTGTAGTACCTATGTGTCCACTTAGGTGCTGCTCAGTTAATACCAGTTTGCTGGTGAGTATATGTGATGCTTGTTTTTCCATTCTTGGGATACTTCACTTAGTAGTATGGGTTCCAGCTCTAGTTTTTGAGTAGAATGTTCTGTAAATGTCCGTTAGGTTCATTTGTTCCACTGTCCTATTTGTGTTCAGTTTTTCTTTATTAATTTTCTGATTCGATGAACTGTCCCGTGCTGTCAGTGGAGTGTTGAAGTCCCTATTAAGATGCTACTATTTATTTCTTTGCTTAGATCTAGAAGATTTGCTTTATGAAATTGGGAGCTTCTGAGTTAGATGTGTACATATTTAGGATTGTTATGTCTTGTTGAGTTGTTCCCTTTACCATTATGTAATGACTATCTTTGTATTTTTTTTTTTTACCGTTGTTAATTTAAAGTCTATTTTATCAGTTATGGGAATGGCCACTCCAGCACTCTTTTGGTTTCCATCTGCTGGTAATGTTTTTTCAATTCCTTAACCTTGAGTCTGTGTGAGTCTTTGTGGTTTATATGTGTTTCCTGGAGACAGCAGATTCTTGGATTGTGTTTTTTCTTTTTTCTTTTCTTTTTTTTTTTTGAGACAGAGTCTCACTTTGTTGTGCCACCATGACTGGCTAATTTTTTTCTCTATATATTTTTAGTTGGTTAATTCATTTCTTTCTATTTTTAGTAAAGACGGAGTCTCACTAAGGCTTGTTTTGAACTCCTGACCTCGAGCAATACTCAGCCTTAGCCTCCCAGAGTGCTAGGATTACAGGCATAAGCCATCATGCCCAGCCTGGGTTGTGTTTTTTCTTTCATTCAGCTAGTGTATGTATTTTAGGAGGAGCATTCAGAGTGTTCACATTGAGTAGTGATTTGTGGGATGCTGTTCCATTTATCATATATTGGTTGATACCTTTTTCTTTTGGTTTTCTTTTTGTGCTGTTGTTTTATAAGAGTTGTGAGCTATAACTTTTGTGTGCTTCTACACTGTTTGGTGTTTTTTGTGCTGCTGCATGTATAACGTACTTTTGAGCGTTTCCTATAGGGTGTGTCTAGTAGTGACAGATTCCCTTAGTGTTTGCTTGTTTGATTTCTCCATCATTTGTGAAACTTTATTTAGCAGGATACAAAATTCCTCGCTGGCAGTCATCCTGTTTAAGGAGACTAAAGATAGGATCCCATTCTTTTCTAGCTTGTTAGATTTCTCTTGAGAAGTCTTCTCTTAGTATTATGGGGTTTTCTTTGTATGTTACTTGATGTTTTCACCTCATGACTCATAGGAGTTCCTCCTTCATGTTGACTTTTGCCAGTCTGATGACTGTGTGTGTGTGTATGTGTGTGTGTGTGGTGATCCTTTCATGCTGATTTTTCATATTTCCAAAGTTCTTGTGCTGATTCCTTCTCATTTGGGGCAGTGGTCACTTCTTGTTTTTGAATTTTCTTTTGTTCAGATGGGGCTTTCTCCCTCATTGTTCTTAAGGGTGTGTCTAGGTTCTGGATGGATACCTTAGTTATAGATATCTTTATAGTGCTAGTTTTCTCAGTTGCTGGTTATTTATAAGGTGCAGCAGTGGTATACTGGGTGCATGGGCAGATTTCCTATTTCTTGTTGACATGGGAAGATAGAGGTCTTTGAAATCCTTTTTCTTTCCCTAGCTCTATAGTATTCTTAATGGTGTGAATTATATTGGGATACCCAGTTTAATATCTAGACAGTGGATGATGGTTCTGGGAAAGAGTCAGCCATACCCTGTATGATTGAGTCAGTAAATGTTATAAGGTCTGTACAAGTTGTCCTCCCTGCCAGTTGGTGGTACTTGCAGGAACAAGCCAGCTGCAGTGTTGTTTTCTGGGACCTGGGACTAGATCTAGTCCATCAGGGAAAACACTTGAATGCCTCAGATGGTGGGTGGGCCCTGGAGCTTCTTATTCTCTACCACAGCAGGCTGAGTGGGGGTGGGTTTGATGAGTATGTGTTCAGGCTCCACAAGGGCAGCCGCAATAGCTGTCTTGGCAGGGGTCGAGGGTCAGCTCCCAGGCTTCTGGGAAAAGCTATCAGGGAGGGGTTGAAGTGGCCCCACCAAGCCAGAAAGTCTGCTTATGGGAGGTGCCATGCGGGATTCACAGACTTTGCTGTCAGGAGTGAGTTTTGTTCTTCTCCCTCCTCCCCTGCCCTGAGGTCTCCTTCCAGTGTCTAGCTGCAAGCAGGCCCCTACCCCCCAGATTAGTTCACAAATCTTCTCTCTGTGCCCCCAAACAGCATGATCAAGTCCTAAGGGATGGGATCTGACCTGTGGGCCTGTCCCCTAGTCCTCTAAGTTCCATCCCTGACTATGCCAGGGAGAAGTGTGTTGATCCTGAGTTGCTTGTGGAGTGTTCAGGCAGTCTCAATGTATCTCCACTTTTGTGTATGCCCTGCTGTACTGGAGCAGCCAGGTAAGCAGCACCGGGGAGGGCTGACAGGCAAGGAGCTCAGAATCCGAGCACCCCTTGGTCTGCTGCAGATATTTAAGAGGAAAGGTATGAGCCCCACTCTCTGTGGGAGCCTCAATGTAGTGTATGCATCAGCTAAGGGGAAGCAGCCACTCCTGAGAGCCCCAGCTCAATCGTCCATTGGGGAACACATGTCACTCAGCAGCAGTGGTCAGGGATTGGAAAGGGGAGGAAAGGAGCCTAAATCGAGGAGAGCTGGCAGTCTGGTTATCTTTGTCCCTCTTCTTTGAAGGCAGTCTACTTAGAGTGTCCAAGCTCTGGGATCACACAGATCCCCTGGGACCTACTGGCTCCTGTGGCCACTGCAGTCTAGGCAGCAATTTGGAAGTATTTGTGTGGGGACCAGTGACATAAAAACTGAAGATCTGAAGCTCCCTTGGGAAGACAAAGGCCTACAATGGGTGGAGATGCAGTATAGCACCCACCATCTCAGCTGTGGTGCCAGGGAGCAACCCTGAAGGGCCTGGCAGCCTGGTGCTTTGTCTTCAAGAAGCTCCCAGTTCACTGGTGGCAACAGCTCTTTGGCTTATGAGGGTGTAAAAGCTCTCCAGTACCTCAGGAGCCTGCTAACTACCAGAGGTATGAAGGAAGAAGAATCAAAACCCCCACCTATCATTTCCCTGGGACTCCAAGTTTCTCAGGGGTTGGTCTCTGCCAAAATCTTGCGCCCTGTTTGGTTCCACAAATTTTTCCCATGGAATCTCTGGTACATTCTGGCACTTTTCCCTCAGAATTACACCTAAGCTATTTTTTTTTCCATCTAAAATGTTTCTGTCTTTCTGAGATGATTTGGGGACCAGTTTGTCTCTAGTCAGACATCTTGCCCCATCCTCCTATTTATTTCTTGAGTACTTACTTATATCTTTGTTACTTATTTGCTACATAGCTATAGTTCTTAAATATTTGTTGACACTGTTGTAGGCATTTAAAATGCATCCATGAACAATACAGATAAAAATCCCTGCCATTTTGGAATTCCCATTCTAGCAGGGTGTGATTATAGTGAGAGAGATAATAAAAATAGTAAGTAAATAAATAATTTAGTGTGTTAGAAAGTAAGTGCTATGGAAGTAAAAAAGTAGAGAGATAAGGGTGATGTGGATTAGAGTGGGAATGAGTTGCAATTTTAAATATGATGGGGTAGGCATCATAGAGAATACAAAAAATGAGCAAAGTCTTAAACAGGTAAAGGAATTACCCAAGTGTATATTTAGGGGAATAGAATTCCAAGCAGAGAAACTGACCAGTTTAACCGTCTCAAAGGATTGTGCTATCTGTGTTTTAGGAAAGGCAGCCAGTACAGTAAGGCTACAATGGAGTGGATGATAAGGAGAGGAGTACAGAGAGTGTAAAATGTGAAGTCAGAAAGGGAAGGGAGAGACAGATCATCTGGGGTGGTTTGGTCATTTTAATGACTCTGACTTTTATTTTGAGTCAAATGGGTGTTTGGTACAGTGAGTGGGGCAGAGAATTGAATCTGTCATGATTTCAAAGTATTATCCTGACTGCTATGTAGAGAATAGTTCATAGAGGCCAATGTTTAAAGCAAGGAGACAGGTCATTGTATATTCCAGGTTGGAAATGATGGTGGGTTAGACTATAGTGGTAGCAGGAGAAATGGTGAAAAGTGTTAGGATTCTCAATATTATTGAAGATAAAGTCAAAATATTTCCTAACACCGTGGCTCTGGCATGTAAAAGAAGGTGAGAAGTCAAGAATGTCTTCAGGGTTTCCATTAGGAGCAATGAAAAGAATCAGTGGACATCAGTTAAAATGAAAGAGGTTGTAAACAGAGCAAGTTTGGAGGTGGGGATAATCTAGCATTCAAGCTTTTATAGATTGAACTTGAAATTCCTTCTAGATATCCAGGTGGATATGTTAAAATATGTTAATAGTTATATAATATACCTAGCAAGTTACCATTCAAAAATAATATGAAGCGGGACACACTATATGGGGGAAGGACACGCTTGTGGCCGTGGCTTGAGTGAGGTAAATGCATTTCATGTAACCAAAATGTTTGTACCCCCATAATAGCCTGAATTAAAAAAAAGAAAGGAAAAGTAAAGAGGCATGAAAGTAGAAAAAAAGAATAATATGAAGTGTCTGAAGCCAGTTTCATTTCCTTCTTCATGTCCTATTTCATCTTGGGAATCTTGAATCCTGTCCTCATTGTAGGGTTCTGAAATTTCAAAATGATGAATGAATGAATGAATGAATTTGTTAATTTACCGTTATGATTAATTAGCAGAAGTAAATTTTTGAAGCATAATTCCACCCAAGTCTAGGCCTCCAAGCCTATCTATTATGTAAAGCTGCCCACTTTTCAAGATAAACAGCAGAAGTAAATGGATTGGATCCTGGAGGGATATCTCTTACTAAAGGTTCTTGTGATAGATGAGAAATAGTCCCACGGTCAACATTTGAATCACTGTCAAGATTCTGGTTACACTTGTTCTAATACAATACAGCTATGATCATGTAGTGTTTAATTTCACAGAAACCATTGAAACATATTGCTTATTTGATAGCTCTGTTACAAAAACAGTTCAGCAGAGACATTCTGGCACATACTCATTTTATCACTGGTTATTGACATATGTAATAATATGACTGTACCTATCAGTTTCTTTAGTGCTGTATCCAAACATTTTTCATTTTGATATAATTAATAGATATTTATTTTTGCTGCCAAAATCAAAAGCACCAGTACCAATCTGATTATGATGATCATTTCCTTCCTCTGGTCCTTATCACAAATTCATTACATCATCTTATTATGGTTGCCCATTCATTTCACATTACAAGCAGTGACACATACAATTTTTTTAAACCACAGATGTTGATTTCCATATTGTTGCCCCAATGCATAAACACTTCCCTAGTATATCATTGGTGAATGAGTATTTCACGGAGAAATTGCTGATGCTTAAAATATAAATGATATATATACATCACTTTGCTTTTTCTCTCCTTGCATAAACTTTTAACATTAGCCAATGATGACTGAATATTTAACACCCAGAATCATTGAAGTACACCTACTTCACTTGTAAATAATTTATAACTAAGAGTTGACATCTAAAAGAAAATTTTTAGCTCTCATGAGAAATAATGCAGTATGGAAACTTTCCTTGGCATCTATCTTGGATTAGAGAAATAGATTAAGTTTTTAATAAATCATCTAGATTCATAACTTTATAAAGCTAGAGGACTCTTGAGAATATGTGGAAGAAACAATGAATATTTTAGGAACACTCAGTATGTAACTGACACTGTGAAAGGTAATTTTTATATATTATTTCATTGAAACTTCATAGCAATCGTAAGGGTAATGAGGCTAAAATGGTTAAGAAATTAACCAAGTACCATATGAAGAAAGTGGGAGATCTGAGTTTTAACCCAGTTTTTTTCCATGTCATTCTGCCTCTCAATTGTCTTAGTTTAAAATAAAAAAATATTTAGAGATATTTTGTGATTTATGCAAGGTCAGGCAGATGGTTTATGGCAGAACTGAGGTTAGAACTCCTGATCTGTCAAGGCTCTCCTTCAGTCTTCTACATCATTCTCTCTTCCTGGAAAGCTCTATAACACAATAGTTGAAATCTGACCTTATTTTAAAATTATAGGAAGTTTCACAACTTGATTTTTCTCTGTAAATAAATGGTCCTGTATCTCAAAGTATAAGTAAAGCAATTATTGAACAACTTGATTCCATTTATATGCTCTTTTTTTCCCATTTTAAAAATTTTCATATATTCACGGGGTATAAGTGCAATTTTGTTACATTGGTATATTGCACTATGGTGAAGTCAAGGCCTTTAGTGCATACATCGCTGAAGCAGCACATATCATACCCACAAAGAAATTTCCCAACATATAACTTCCTCACATTCCCCCACCCCTAAAAGTCTACATTGTCCATCCTTCCACACTCTGCTTCCATGTATATACATTATTTAGTTTCCACTTATATGTAAGAACATGTGGTATTTGTCTTTCTGTGTCTGAGTTATTTCTCTTAAGATAATGGCCTCTAGTTCCATCCATGTTGCTACAGATTATATGATTTCATTCTGTTTTTTTTACAGCTGAATAATTCCATTATGTTTATATACCATATTTCCTTTATCCATTCATCTGTTGATGGATAGTTAGGTTGATTCCATATCATTGCTATTGTGAATAGTGCTTTGAGTGCAAGTATCTTTTTATTTAATATAAATGATTTTTTTTCTTGGATAGATACCCCAAAGCAGGACTGCTGGCTCACCTTTGAGATATGTCCATACTGTTTTATGTAGGGGTTGTACTAATTTACATTCCCCTCAATAGTGTATTAGAGTTCCCTTTTCTCTGCATCCTTGCCAACATGTTATTTTTTGTCTTTTTAATAATAGCCATTCTGATTGGTATAATATGATACTTTGTTGTGGTTTTAATTTGCATTTCCCTGATGATTGGTGGTGTTGAAAATTTTTTCCTATGCTTATCAGCCATTTGTTTGTCTTCTTTTGAAAAATATCTATACATGTCTTTAGCTCACTTTTTAATGGAGTTAATTGGTTTTGTTGTTGTTGAGTTATTTGAATTTCTTGTAAATTCTAGATATTAGTCCCCTGTTAGATATGTCACTTGCAAATATTTTCTACCACTCTGTAGGTTGTCTGTTCACTCTGTTGATTATTTCTTTGCTGTGCAGAAGCATTTTAGTTTAATTAAGTACCATTTGTTTGTTTTAGTTTTTGTTGCCAGTGTTTTTGTGCTCTTAGTCATAAATTCTCTGTATAGACCAATGACCAGAATAGTTTTACCCAAATTTTCTTCTAGTATTTCTATAGTTTCAGGTCTTATACTCAAGTCTTTAATCAATATTTTGTTGATTTTTGCATATGGTGAGAGATGAGGGTCTAGTTTCATTCTTCTAAACATGGCAATCCAATTTTCCCGCCACCATTTATTGGAAAGCTACTCAGCTACTCAGGAGGCTGAGGCAGCAAGATCACCTGAGCCCAGGAGCTTTAGATTTCAGTGAACTATAATGGCACCACTGTACCCCAGCCTGGGTAACAGAACAAGACCTTATCTAAATAAATAAATAGATAGATAAATAAATAAATATATATATTATATTCATGAATGGAGATGTTTAATATCATAAAATACTCCAGCCTAAGTAACAGAGGAAGACTCTGTCTCAAAAAATAATAAATAAATATTATGATCATGAATGGAGATATTTAATATCATAAAATGTCAAATTTTTCCCAAATGGATCCATATATATGATGATATTAACAAAAATCTCAACAGGATATTTTTATGAACTTGATAACCTGATTTAAAATTTTTATGGAAGTGTAGATATGAAGAATACTTATAAAAAAGAGTAAAGAGGGGTGACTTACCATGAGGCATCAATAATTATTATCAAGTTATAGTAATTGAGACAGCATTTTACTGGCCCTGGTATTGACAATTGATCAAGAATAAAATATAATGTAAAAACAGACTTATGCATGTGAAATTTTCATGTGCTATGGCAGGTGAATGGAGAAAGGAGGAACTATTCAATAAATTAGCTACACATTTAAAAAATAAAGTTAAATCCTTACCTTCTACCAAGCAGAGAAATCAACTCCAGATGGATGAAGGACTTAAATATTAGAAAAAAGCCTTTAAAATCTTAATAGAAAATATGTTTGATTATTATTCTAACATTGGAGATAGGGAATGATTTCTTTTTTTTTTTTTTTTAATTTTATTTTTTTTTTTATTTTGGCATATTATGGGGGTACAGATTTTAAGGTTTCAATAAATGCCCATTTCCCCCCCTCCCCCCAAAAGTCTGAGTCTCCATCATGACCATCCCCCAGATGGTGCACATCTCACTCATTATGTTTGTATATACCCGCCCCCCTCCCACCTCCCCAATACCCTATTACTGTAGCAACTATGTGTCCACTTAGGTGCTACTCAGTTAATACCAGTTTGCTGGAGAATATATCTGGTGCTTGTTTTTCCATTCTTGGGATACTTCACTTAGTAGTATGGGTTCCAGCTCTAACCAGGAAAATATAAGATGTGCTATATCACCATTGTTTCTTAGAGCTGAATAGTACTCCATGGTATACATATACCACATTTTATTAATCCATTCCTGGATTGATGGGCACTTGGGCTGTTTCCACAGCCTTGCAATTATGAATTGTGCTGCTATAAACATTCGAGTGCAGGTGTCTTTTTTGTAGAGTGTCACTGGATCATTTGGGTAGATGCCCAGCAATGGGATTGCTGGATCAAATGGTAGATTCACTTGTATCGCTTTAAGGTATCTCCATATTGCTTTCCACAGAGGTTGAACTAGTTTGCAGTCCCACCAGCAGTGTAGGAGTGTTCCTCTCTCTCTGCAGCCACCTGCGGAGCATTTATTCTTTGGAGATTTTTTGATAAAGGCCATTCTCACTGGGGTTAAGTGACATCTCATTGTGGTTTTGATTTGAATTTCCCTGATGATTACAGATGTTGAGCATTTTTTCATATGTTTGTTGGCCATTCTTCTGTCTTCTTTAGAAAAATTTCTGTTCAAGTCCTTTGCCCACTTTTTAATGGGGTTATTTGATTTTTTCTTTTTGATTTTCGTGAGTTCTAAGTATATTCTAGTTATCAGTCCCTTATCGGATGCATAGGATGCAAAAATTTTCTCCCATTCTGTAGGTTGTCTGTTTACTTTCATGACTATTTCTTTGGCTGTGCAGAAGCTTTGTAGTTTGATCATGTCCCATTTATTTATTTTTGTTGCTGCTGTGATTGCCTTTGGGGACTTCTTCATAAACTCTTTGCCCAGGCCGATGTCTAGGAGAGTGTTTCCGACTTTTTCCTCTAGAGTTCTAATAGTTTCATATCTTAGGTTTAATTCTGTTATCCAGCGTGAGTTGGTTTTTGTGAGAGGTGAAAGGTGTGGGTCCTGTTTTAGCCTTCTACAGGTGGCTATCCAGTTTTCCCAGCACCATTTATTGAAGAGAGATTCTTTTCCCCAGCGTATGTTTTTGTCTGCTTTGTCAAAGATGAGATGGCTATATGAGGATGGTTTTATATCAGGATTCTCACATCTGTTCCACTGGTCAATATTCCTGTTTTTGTGCCAATACCATATTGTTTTAATTACTACAGCTTTGTAGTATAGTTTGATATCTGGCATATTAATGCCTCCCATTTTGTTTTTGTTGCCTAGAATTGCTCTTGATATTCGGGGTCTTCTTTGGTTCCATACGAAGCGTAAAATTATTTTTTCTATATCTGTGAAGAATGCTGACGGGATTTTAATAGGTATTGCATTGAATCTGTAGATCAGTTTGGGTAGTATAGATATTTTGATGATATTGAGTCTGCCGATCCACGAGCATGGTATGGATTTCCATCTGTTTACATCCTCTGCTATTTCCTTCCTCAGTGTTTCATAGTTCTCCCTGTAGAGGTCTTTTACCTCTTTGGTTAAATATATTCCTAGGTACTTTAATTTCTTTGTTGCTATTGTGAAGGGAATTGAGTCTTTGATTTGGTTCTCAATTAGATTGTTGTTGGCGTATATGAATGCCTCTGATTTCTGTGTATTGATTTTGTATCCTGAGACTTTACTAAATTCATTGATCAGTTCCAAGAGTTTCTTGGTTGAATCCTTGGGGTTTTCTAGATACAATATCATATCATCAGCAAACAGTGAAAGTTTGATCTCTTCTGCCCCTATTTGGATACCTTTGATTCCATTTTCCTGTCTGATTGCTGTAGCCAAGACTTCCAGCACTATGTTGAACAGAAGTGGAGATAGTGGGCAGCCTTGTCTGGTTCCAGTTCTAAGTGGGAATGATTTCAATCTTTCCCCATTCAGTATGATGTTGGCTATGGGTCTGTCATATATGGCTTGTATCATTTTTAGGTATGTCCCTTCTATGCCTATTTTCTTAAGTGTTCGTATCATGAAAGGGTGTTGAATTTTGTCATAAGCTTTTTCTGCATCTATTGAAAGAATCATGTGGTCTTTGTTTTTGCTTCTGTTTATGTGGTGAATTGCATTTATAGATTTACGTATGTTGAACCATCCCTGCATCCCTGGGATGAAGCCCACTTGGTCGTGGTGGATTATTTTTTTGATAAGTGTCTGGATTCGGTTAGCTAAGATTTTGTTGAAAATTTTTGCATCTATATTCATTAGGGATATTGGTCTGTAGTTTTCTTTTTTTGTTGCATCCTTTCCTGGTTTTGGTATCAGAGTAATATTCGCTTCATAAAAGGTGTCGGGGAGGTTTCCGTTCTTCTCGATGTTGTGGAATAGTTTCTGCAAGATAGGTACTAGTTCTTCTTTGTAAGTATGGTAAAATTCAGGTGTGAAGCCATCTGGACCGGGACTTTTCTTTTTAGGGAGATTTTTAATTGCTGTTTCTATTTCAGCTGTTGAGATTGGTCTGTTCAGGGAATCTATTTCTTCCTGGTTGAGCCTAGGGAGGCTGTGTGTTTCTAGAAATTTGTCCATTTCCTCCACATTTTCCAGTTTGTGTGCATAAAGATTTTTGTAGTATTCATAAATTGTATCTTGTATCTCTTTGGGATCAGTTGTGATATCTCCTTTTTTATTCCTGATGGAGCTTATTAGAGATTTCTCTTTTCTACTTTTCGTTAGCTTAGCCAGTGGTGTGTCAATTTTGTTTATTTTTTCAAAGAACCAACTTTTTGTTTTATTAATCTCCTGAATAGCTTTCATGTTTTCAATTTCATTTAGTTCTGATTTGATCTTGTTGATTTCACTTCTTCTGCTGGGTTTCGGGTTGGTCTGTTCTTCGTTTTCCAGCTCTTTGAGTCGTTTCATTAGATTGTCTATTTGTGATCTTTTTGTCTTTTGGTTATAGGCATTTATGGAGATAAACTTTCCTCTCAGAACTGCTTTAGCTGTGTCCCAGAGGAGTTGATAACTTGTCTCTCCATTGTCATTTTCTTTTTTTTTTTTTTTTTTTTTTTTGAGACAGTGTCTCGCTTTGTTGCCTAGGCTAGAGTGAGTGCCGTGGCGTCAGCCTAGCTCACAGCAACCTCAAACTCCTGGGCTCAAACAATCCTTCTGCCTCAGCCTCCCAAGTAGCTGGGACTACAGGCATGTGCCACCATGCCCGGCTAATTTTTTCTATATATATTAGTTGGCCAATTAATTTCTTTCTATTTATAGTAGAGACGGGGTCTCGCTCTTGCTCAGGCTGGTTTCGAACTCCTGACCTTGAGCAATCCGCCCGCCTCGGCCTCCCAGAGAGCTAAGATTACAGGCGTGAGCCACCGCGCCCGGCCTACATTGTCATTTTCTTCATAGAACTTTTTTATTTCCGTCTTGATTTCTTCTTTTACGAAGTAATCATTCAGTAGGAGGTTGTTTAATTTCCACGTTTTTGTGTAGAAATGTGAGTTTCTGTTAGGGTTGATTTCTAGTTTTATTCCACTGTGATCTGAGAAGGTACATCGTATGATTTCTATTTTTTTAAATTTCTTGAGGTTTAGTTTGTGTCCTAAGATTTGGTCAATCTTAGAGAATGTCCCGTGAGCTGATGAGAAGAACGTATATTCAGTGGATTTGGGGTAGAATGTTCTGTAGATGTCTGTCAGACCCAATTGTTCTAGAGTTTTGTTTAAGTCCATTATTTCTTTATTAATTTTCTGTTTGGAGGATCTGTCTCGTGCCGTCAGTGGGGTGTTGAAATCTCCGGCGATTATGGAGTTGCTATTAATCCATTTGCTTAGCTCCAGTAAGGTTTGCTTTATGAATCTGGGTGCACCTAAGTTGGGTGCATATATATTTAAAATTGTTATCTCTTCTTGTTGGACTGTGCCCTTCACCATTATATAATGACCCTCTTTGTCTTTTACTACTTTTGTTGGTTTAAAAGCTAAATCGTCTGAAATTAGAACTGCCACACCAGCCTTCTTTTGGCTTCTATTTGCTTGGAGTATTGATCTCCACCCTTTTATTTTTATTCTATATGCAACCTTGCAGGTTAGATGTGTTTCCTGAAGACAGCATATACTTGGCCTGTATTTTCTTATCCATTCAGCCAGCCTATGTCTCTTGAGTGGAGAGTTTAAGCCATTCACATTTATTGAGAGAACTGATAGGTAAGGTAGATTACTGATCATTCTGTTGGGTTGGATGTTGTTGCTATGATTTCTGTCTTGAGCCTTTGTAATATCTGGCCTTTAATATCTTTGGGTTTGGGTGGTTTTTATATTCGTGGGTTATTATTATGATGTTCCGTGCATAACGCTGTTTTAAGTACTTCTTGTAGGGCTGGTCTTGTCTTGGTGAATTCTCTGAGCCTTTGCTTGTCTGAGAATGTTTTTATTTCTCCTTCATGTACAAAGCTTAGTTTTGCAGGGAATAATATTCTAGGCTGGGCATTGTTTTGTTTCAAAAGAATGAGAATGGGGCCCCAGTCCCTCCTTGCTTGTAAAGTCTCATTAGAGAAGTCTGATGTTATTCGAATTGGCTTTCCCTTGTAGGTTAGTTGCTTCTTCTGTCTTACAGCTCTTACAAGGGCCTCTTTAGTTGATACTTTGGTCAGTCTGATGACTGCATGTCGTGATGTCTTCCTGTTTGCGTTGAATCTCCCAGGGGTCCTCTGAGCTTCTTGAACTTGTATATCAAGATTTTGAGCAAGGCCTGGGAAATTTTCCTCTACTATATCTTCAAACAGCTTGTCCAACCCTTGAGTGTTGTCTTCTTCCCCTTCTTGTAACCCTATGACCCTCACATTAGGTTTCTTCACATAATCCCACAGCTCTTGTAGGCTTTGCTCTTTTCTCTTGTTTCTCTGCTCTATTTCTGTGACTGATTTATTTAATTGGAGGGTGTTATCTTCAAGCTCTGAGATTCTTTCTTCTGTTTCATCTACCCTGTTCTTGAGACTTTCCACTGTATTTTGTAGTTCCTTGAATTGATTCTGCATTTCCAGGAGTTCGGTTACACTTTTCTTCAATGTGTCTATTTCTTTTCTCATATCCTGGAGACTTTTTGTGTTTTCTTGGTGTTGGTTATTGAGTTGTTGTTGCAGCTGGGTGAGTGTTCTTATGATCCACATACGAAATTCCTCTTCTGTCATATTGGTTGCCTGATTTTGGTCGGTGTCCGTTTCTAGGGGGCTGGTGCTCCTCTTTGGAGGTGTGTTTTCCGTTTGGTTCTTCATATTTCCTGAGTTCTTTCGCTGATTTCTTTCCATGTCGATCAGTTGTTGTTTCTTTCCTTAGGTTATTGTTTGGGTATTCACACACCTTGTTTAGTTTCTGAGGCGTTAGGTGGTGCCTGTGGGTGAAATTGGACCACTCCCTGTATAGTGAGTCAGTGGGTGCCGTGCAAGATGCCGTCCCTGTCAGTAGGTGGCGTTTGCTTGGAGGAACAGGCTATGGTGTTGATTTTGAGTCCTGTTATCAGCTCTCGTTCTGGGCGGAGCTGGGTTGGGTAAGCCTGCCCTCAGGCCGTTAGCAGGGGTCAAAGTTCTGTTGTCTGCTTCCAGGGAGAGCTGTCAGGGCGGGGCTGGTATAGTCCCGCTCAGCCAGAAAGTCTGGGTGTGGGGGTGGGGCTGTCTGAGACCTGCAGTCTGCAGCAGGCCTCGCTTCTTTCCACCCTCCCCAACTCCGCAGCTACTCCTGGGCCTCTGCCAGCAGGCCAGACCACAAGCCACCAGGCCTCCCCGGACTGTGATGCTGGCGGGGAGGTTCCCTGCACAGGAACGCCACCTGGGTTGGGGGCACGGCCTCCTCCTGGGAGGAGGGTTGCCCTCTAGGACGCCGATCCGCCCCTGGAGGCACATAGACCTCAGTAGGCTGTTCACATATAACCCTTCTGTGCCCCGGGCAATGCTAGCCCTCGGTGCAGGGGATCTGGTCTGCAGGTCCGACCTCTGGGTCCCAGAGTTCAAACTGTATTCCCACCAGGGAGAGGATTTCCAGTCCTAATTCACCCACAGGGAGCCCAAGCTGGGTCTATGTCTCTCAGCCTCTGAGTCGGCACCGTTTTCCTGGGAACACGGTGCCAGCAGCACCTGGGAGGGCGGGCGGGGTCCCAAACGGGAAGGTCCTGTTCCCCGGAGGTGCCTCCGGCTGGTGGCTGTATTGTCTCTCTGGGCAGCCGCGGGTAGGGTCGGCGGAGGGGAGGAGGAGGCAATATGGCGCCTGCCGCGCGGCTCGGGTCCGTGCACACGGAGGTGCCCGGAGGAAGTTGGGAACCTGGTGCCACGTCTGCTACAGGCTCACCGTTGGCAGGTGGCGGCAGTCTCTGGGTTGGTGTCCGCAGGTCTCTCCACCCGCTGGGGAGCCCACCAGCAGTCCCGAATGCAGGGGAGGGGAAACGGCAAATCCACCTACCCTTGCAGCTGGTCTCCGGGCTGCTCGGGTGGTCTCAGCCTCCAGTTCTCCTCCGCAGCCTCCTCCCGTGGAGTCTCCCGGGGTCTCAGGTACCCCTCCTTCCGGCCCTCGTCCGCTGTATGCTCGTCTTCTTGCTTCTTTCCTCTAGTTTCTGCTAGAATCTGTCTTTTCTGCAGAGACCCTCTGTCTGGCGGTGTTATTCGTCCGCCATCTTGCTCCCTCCCCGGGAATGATTTCTTAAAATACAAAAAGAGCTAACCAAAAGGAAAAGGTGATAAATTTGACTTTAAAACATAAGAATTTTGTTCATCAAGTCATTTTAAGAAAGTGAAAAACCATGTTACAGTGAGATGTATATAGTAAACATTTTCAAAATAAGATGTTTTACAAATATATAGTGAACAACATATCAATAAATGTCAAGTAGCCCAAAAGAAAAATAATCAGGCTTTCCATAGATGAGGAAACAAGTGTTCAATAAATATGCAAAAAAATGTTTTGCATATTTATTAGTAATCAGGCAGAAGCAAATCAAGACTAGGATGAAATACCATTTTATAGACATTTAGATGGGAAAAATTTTAAAAAGACTGGTGATACAAAATGAAGAAGATGTGGTGTGGAGCAGCAGGACTTCATATATTATTAGTGGGAGTATGAGTTGGCATAGCAAATTAGTTTGGCATTGTCTTGTAAAATTGAAAGATTATCAATTCTATGGAAAAGAACCCAGATAACTGACAGTGAACACTATTTTGGTGATGGGCACACTTATAGCAGTGACTCAAGCATTACAAAAGCGATCCATGTAACCAAATATATTTATAGTCCCTTAATACTTTTAAATTAAAAACAAAACTAAACCAAATGTCGGAAAACGTATTGGTACTATACAGAAATATTTTTAGAGAAACGAAAAAGCAAACCAGTCAGGTAGAAATTAGGATGTATTTCCATAAAGTTACACAGAGTATGCCTGCCTCTAATATAACATGTAATAAAGCAAAACATTAGATTATCCAAGGTTAACTGCAGGAGACTGAGGTTGAGGAAGTAGGACTAAAGAAAGCTCCAGAAACCAAAGGAATAGAAAGAATTCCTACACACCTGAAATATGTAGTAGTAGACATCAAAGCTTCCAACCATCAATACTCAATGAAGTTAACATTGTTATGAATACCCATTTAAATCAAAACAGTGTGGTAGCACTGAAAAACAATGAAGCTGTGATCCCTGTGATCCCTGACCATCATATCTAACCTGGGTCAGACCATTGTGTAAAGCACTCATCTTCACACAAGATAACGAATAATTGTTCATGTAGATTAAAATTTCAAACTCTAGTGGGTCATGAAAAAAAATCATTAGCAGTATTACACAGAGATTAAAAACATGGACTCTAGAGTTAGACTGCCCAAATTCTAAAGCCAGTTCTGCCATTTGTAAGTTATATGACATTGTTACTTAAATTATCTGTACCTGTTAAAATAAATCTAAGAATAGCACCTACTATGGTGAGGATTAACTGAGTCAACACATGTAAAATGACTAGAACAGTTATTTGACACATAGAAAGTATATAATACTTGTCTATCAGTACTGTAGATTAGACATCATCTTACATGATAGTAAGAATTTGCATAGCTATTTGAGGTTTAAGTAAGAAAATGTATAAAACATCTGACACATAGTTGGTGTTATAGACTAAATTGTGTCCCTCCCAAATTTATATGTTGAAAACCTAATCCCCAGTATCTCAGAATATGATTGTCTTTAGAGATAAGGCCTTTAAAGAAGTTATTTATTTAAAATGAAGCAATAGGGATGGGGCCATAATGCAATATGACTGGTGTCCTTATAAGAAGAAGATATACTTGGTACCATGCATAAAAGGAGGATTATGTGAAGAGGCAGCATGAGGAAAGCCATCTGCAAGCCAAAGAGAGAGGCTTCAGAGGAAGCCAACCTAATTTGCATCTTGATCTTAGATTTCCAGCCTCTGGAATTGTGAAAAAAAATTTTTCTGTTGTTTAAGCCACCTAGGCTGTGGCATTTTGTTATGGTCATCCTGGTAAACTACTACAGTTGGCACTCAAAAAATGGCAGTTATTATTTTTTAAGGGGATGGATTTGGAGCCAGTTAGCATGGATTCAAATTCTCTGTGTTACAATTTGTTCATTTGTAAAGTGTGATGAATAATCTGCTTTATAGTTTGTTGTGAAGATTAAATGAGTTAATACATGTAAAGATCTTAGAACAGGGACTGAATTTTATTTTTTAGTAAGCCACCTCATGTCTGCTTGATCCTTCCCTCATTCTGACTACACAAGTGATAGAATACAAGTAATTGATACATGCATAGTATTTTTATTTACTGAAGAAGATTCCTGACTCACCTGCCTTTTATTCAATATTTCATACAATGTATTTTGCACGTTGCCCTAGAGTTGACTTCCAAAAGTACCTATTTGATTGTTTTATTGCTCAACGACTTTTAGTGATTTCTCATTGGCAATGAAATAATTTCTGTAATTATCTATTCTAGCATTCAAAGTCTTCAAAAATCTAGATCCTAAACACTTTTTGGCCTTATTTCCTACTTCTCTGCTCCCAACTTCAAATATTGTTACTTATATTGCTTGTAAATATTTAAAATTAATTATAAATACTTATGTTAACTTACTTATATTGACTCATCCTTTCCCAAACATGCTCTTTTGTGCTTTTGTTTATTGGTCCAGACTTTTCCTTTTACTTGCAATTCTTTCTATGGTTTTATCCCCTATTAAAATCCTACTCATTCATTAGGTTTTAGTGCATTTTTTGAAGTTTTCTTTACCTATTTCAAATAAAAACAAGTGTTTCTTACACTTCTAAACTTTTGTTACTATAATTATTAACTCTAAAGAGTTGTTGAATGGACAAATGCATGAATAGATGGATAAATGGAAAGATGGATGGATGAATGGAAGAATGGATGAAAAGACACATATAGACGATATAAGCACATTTGTATTTCCTAGAAACTTTACAAGAACATTTTTATTTGGTAGATATATTTGAGAAACATTTAGAAATTCTGATCATTTGCTATTAAAAATTGAAACAGTATGCTTTTGAAATAAATTATTAATTGTAACAAATGTTCTGATAGTATTTAAAATTTTAATCTTTTTTTCTGTTTTCTAGTTAAATATACTGACCAGTAATGATTTTGAAATAGTATATTTGTATTATTACATGCTCTATTGCCTGAGTTGAAATTGAGAATTTATTTAGAAGATTGTCTTCATTAAATTGCTGAGATGGCTGTTAGTATTTCCTAGTATTTGTGAAACGTAATAAGTATATAGTTACATAGATGCATATATAGTAAGATTATAATTTTCTTGTATGACAGCGACATGGGAAAGGTTAATTAGCGTCTGTGATGATTTTTGTCTCTCTTGATGAAAAGTTACTATGTAAATACATAGTGCAGAATAAATAATTTTATTAAAATTAAAAAGATTATATTATAAGTAGCTATAGATGGATTAAAAAAATTTGCTCCAGGAGGGAGAGATCCTAAAGCATAAATTCTAACTCTGAGGGATGATCTTGGGGCCAAATGTTTTAGCCCTGAGGTATCATAATGAACATGCTTTCATTTGAATGAGACTATCATCTCCCCCTCTAATATCCATGGGTGCTCTATTTAATTGCTTACTCACAATTTGTCACTAGGCACTTTCTACTAATATCAGATGTATTATTAAATCCTCAGGTTAAAGTATTTGACACAAGCAGATCCTGCCCTTAGTCGGCATGACTCTGCATGACCTGGATTTCACTCTCAGAATTTAGTCCTTATTGGCCTATACCTATAGTTAACAAAAACTCTTGTGTGCACCAATGGCCTCTTTCCAACAACACTAGAAGTAGGCAATACAGAATGTCATTATGTTTTACAGTTGTCTTGAGGTTTAGAATTAACATTTTATGAGCATCTGCTATATTCCAGCACTAGGCTTTGTATTTTATTAACTTAAAAAACTCTCAATGGCATTATATGAGGTATCTCTGTTATTGCATGTATCTTCTTCTATCAAATAAATTATTTTACTACACTGTAATCAGTAGTTTAAGTGTTTATTTCCCCTACTAGAGGGTAAGCTCTGTGAGGACAGAGGCCATGTGTCTCTTGTTCATTTCTGCATCCTTCTGACTTGGCACAGTGTCTGGCACATAGTAGAAACCCAATTAATATTGCTGAAGAATGAAAAATTTATAATCCTACTTAATCTTATTAATACTTGTAGCATTTCTGCACTTTAAAATGGCAAAGCTAATAGCCCTGAGGATTGTTTTACAACTGAGCAACATATGGTAATTATGGGGTACAAGTGTTAAGGTTGTTTATATTGCCCATGCGCCTCTCCCCCCTCGAGTAAGAGCTTCAAGTGTGTCCATCCCCCAAACGTTGCACATCTTACTCGTTGTGGTTGTATATACCCATCCCCTCCTCACCCCTCCCACCCTCCTGACACCCACTAAATGTTACTCCTATATATCCACTTAGGTGTTGATCCGTTAATACCAATTTGCTGGTGAGTACATGTGGTGCTTATTTTTCTATTCTTGAGATACTTCACTTAGCAGAATGGGTTCCAGCTGTATCCAGGATTATACAAGAGGTACTATATCACCATTGTTTCTTAAAGCTGAGTAGTATTCCATGGTATACATATACCACATTTTATTAATCCACTCATGAATTGATGGGCACTTGGGTTGTTTCCACAGCCTTGCAATTGTGAATTGTGCTGCTATAAACATTTGAGTGCAGGTGTATTCTTCATAAAGTGACTTTTGATCTTTTGGGTAGATGCCCAGTAGTGGAATTGCTGGATCAAATGATAGATCTACTTGTATTGCTTTGAGGTGTCTCCATATTGCTTTCCACAGAGGTTGAACTAGTTTGCAGTCCCACCAGGAGTGTAGGAGTGTTCCTCTCTCTCCGCAACCACGCCAGCATTTATTGTTTAGAGATTTTTTGATAAAGGCCATTCTCACTGGGGTTAAGTGATATCTCATTGTGGTTTTGATTTGCATTTCCCTGATGATTAGAGATGTTGAATATTTTTTTATATGTTTGTTGGCCATTATTCTGTCTTCTTTTTTTTTTTTTTTTTTTTTTTGAGACAGAGTCTCGCTTTGTTGCCCAGGCTAGAGTGAGTGCCGTGGCGTCAGCCTAGCTCACAGCAACCTCAAACTCCTGGGCTCGAGTGATCCTTCTGCCTCAGCCTCCCGGGTAGCTGGGACTACAGGCATGTGCCACCATGCCCGGCTAATTTTTTATATATATATCAGTTGGCCAATTAATTTCTTTCTATTTATAGTAGAGACGGGGTCTCGCTCTTGCTCAGGCTGGTTTTGAACTCCTGACCTTGAGCAATCCGCCCGCCTCGGCCTCCCAAGAGCTAGGATTACAGGCGTGAGCCACAGCGCCCGGCCCTATTCTGTCTTCTTTTGAGAAGTTTCTGCTCATGTCCTTTACCCATTTTTTGATAGGGTTGCTTGATTTTTTCTTGCTGATTTTCCTGAGTTCTAAATAGATTCTAGTTATCAGCCCTTTATCAGATGTGTAGCTTGCAAAAAATTTCTCCCATTCTGTGGGTTGTCTGTTTGCTCTCTTGACAGATTCTTTGGCTGTGCAGAAGCTTTTTAATTTGATCAGGTCCCATTTGTTTATTCCACTCCAAAATCTCGATGAAAATAAAAATTATGAAAAGATATTATACTGACTTAGTTACTATAGCCTTGTAGTGTAGTTTGAAGTCTGGTAATATGATGCCTTCCTATTTGTTCCTTTTGCTTACAATTGCTTTGGCTACTCAGGCTCTTTTCTGGATTCACACAAAGAGCAGAGTTATTTTTCTATATCTGTGAAATATGATGTTGGTATTTTGGTGGGAATTGCATTGAATCTGTAAATCACTTTGGTTGGTATGGATATTTTAACAATGTTGATTCTCCTGATCAATAAGCATGATATGTTTTTCCACTTGGTTGTATCATTTGTGATTTCTTTCCTCAGTGTTTGATAGTTCTTTGTGTAGAGGTCTTTCATCTCCTTGGTTAAGTATATTCCTAGGTATTTTATTTTATTTGCAGCAATTGTGAATGGTACTGAGTCTTTGATTTGACTCTCAGTTTGACTCATATTGGTGTATAGGAATGTTACTGATTTGTTTATAATGATTTTGTAACCTGAGACTTTTATGAATGTATTTATCAATTCCAGGAGTCTTTTGGTTGAATCTTTGGTGTCTTCTAAGTATAAGATCCTATCTTCTGCAAAAGGTGATAGTTTGACCTCCTCTTTTCCATTTTAGGTACCATTAATTTCTTTCTCTTTCCTGATTGCTCTAGCTAGGATTTCTAACACTATGTTGAATAGAAGTGGTGACAGTGGACATCCTTGTCTTGTTCCAGTTCTTATTATGAATGCTTTCAACTTTTCCCCATTCAATATAATGCTGGCTGTGGGTTTGACATATGTGGCTAAATCAGCATGATAATGGCACAGAAATAGAGACATAGACCAATGGAACAGAACAGAAAACTCAGGTATAAAAGCATCCACATACAGCCAACTGATGTTTGACAAAGCAGTTACCAGTATACACTGGGGAAAAGAATCCCTATTCAATAAATGGTGCTAGGGAAAATGGATAGTCATATGCAGAAGAATGAAACAGGATCCATATCTCTCAGCAGTTACTACAATTAATTCAAGATGGATAAAAGACTTACATATAAGGCACAAAGCCATAAGAATTCTAGAAGAAAATGTGGGAAAAACTCTTCTAGATATTGGCCTAGGCAAAGAATTTATGAAGAAGACCTCAAAGGAAATCACAGCAACAACAAAAATAAATAAATGGGACTTGATTAAATTAAAAAGCTTCTGTACAGCCAAGGAAATAATTAACAGAGCAAATAGACAACCTACAGAATGGGAGAAAATATTTGCAAGCCATACATCTGATAAAGAACTAATAACCAGAATCTACAAAGAACTTATGCAAATCAACAAGAAAAAAAATCAAACAAACCCATTAAAAATTGGACAAAAGACTGAAAAAAAGCTTTTCAAAAGAACATAGACAAATGGCCAATAAACATATGAAAAAAATGTTCAGTGTCACTAATCATCAGGAAAATGAAAATTAAACCACAATGAGATCTAACCTTAGTCCAGTCAGAATGGCCTTTATTAAAAAGTCAAAAAACAACAGACACTGGCATGGATGCAGAGAGAAAGGAGCACTTATACCCTATTGGTGGGACTGCAAATTAGTACAATCTCTATGGAAAGTAGGGATAGAGATTCCTCAAAAGAGCCAAGTGAACATTCTAGATCTGAAAAACATAATACCTGATATTAAAAAATTGAATAGGCTTAAGACCAGAGTAGATACTGCATAAGAAAATATCAATGAACTTAAAATCAGTGCAAAAGAAGCTATCCACACTGAAGTACATAGAGAAAAACAACCCCCAAAAAGCATTTTAATAAGTTTTGTTATTACATCAAATAGTTTAATACATGTTTAATTGCATATCCAACAGGAGAGGTGGAAAAAAAAGGGACAATATTTTTAAGTAATGGTTTCTCAAATTTTATTAAAAATATCAACCTACATGTCTTGGTCATTTCTGCTGCTATAACAAAATGCCTTAGTCTGAGTAATTTATAAATAATAGAAATTTATTTTTCACACCTTTGAACGCTGGGAAGTCCAAGATCATGGTGCCAGCAAATAGGATGAGGGCTTGCTCTTTGCAAAGCCTTCTTGTCGCAACTTCATATCTTGGAAGGGGAATAGAGGGATAGAGGGCAAAAAGGGACTAAAAGACTCCCTCAAACCCTTTTATAAGGGCACTAATCTCATTTATAAGGGTAGAGCCTTTATGACCTAAATGCCTCACCTCTTAATACTATTGAATTGAGGATTAAGTTTCAACATGAATTTTGGAGAGGAACAACATTCAAACCATAGTACCACATATCCAAGAAGCTTAATGAACACTAATTATGTTCATGGTCATATTGCCCAAAACCAAAGATAAAAAGAAATGTTAGAAACAGCCAGATAAAGTCTCATTACAAACTGGGAATTATAAGGAATACTGCTGACTTCCCATACAAAACAATGAAGTTTAAAACAAACAAACAAACAAACAAACAAACAAACAAACCTATCTCTTTAAAATGCTGAAAGAAAAAAACCAAACTTAAATTCTATATCTGTGAAATGTCTTTCAAAAATGAAGATAAATGATGACATAATCAAATAAACAAAAGAGAAAATTCAACGCCTGTATACTTGTACTAAGATATATTGAAGGAAGCTTTTCAAGATGAAAGTAAATTATAAAAGATAGAAACTTAGATCTACATAAAATGTGAAGAATACCAAAAATGGGAAATTTGTGGGTACATTAAAATGATTTTTTCTTTTATTTCTTAATTTCTTAAAAGACAATTGACTCCTTAAAGTAAAAAATAACAATGTGCTGTTGATTTATAAAAGATATATAAAAATATGTGAAAACAGAAGCAGAAAAGGCAGAAAGAGGGAAGTATACTGTGTAAGGTTCTTACATTCCCATGTGAAGTGGTATAATATTAATTGAATGTGAACAGTAATAATTTAAGATGCACATTATAATTCCTAGAATAACCACTAAAAATACAAAAAGGATATGGCAAAATAGCCAATAGAAAAGATTAAAGTAAAATACTATATGTATTACTTAAATACAAATTAAGAGAGGTTAAAAAAAGATACATAGATGGGACAAATAGAAAACAAATAGGTAGTGAGGTGCATTTCATAATGATAAGGGAAAATTAAAATACCTCTGATGTCTTGAGCCCTTGTTGAAGAAGTTACTAACAAGGATTAAAAAGACTGATGCCTGAGCTTGAATGGAAAGCATTGTAAAATTTGTATTTTCCTGCTTTACTGGATTTAACTAATTCTAAAATGTTCTCTTATGCTTGCTACTCCCATGCATTTCTTTCATGTGAAATGCTATTTCTCCTTGAGTCCCCTTTGGTATCTGGCAACCATTCTATTTCTCCTACAGGGAACAATTTATGTATAAAGCAGGATTCACAAGCCCCTTCCGGTGTCCTCATCATATTTAATCCTTTACCAGTTTTAGTTATTCAATAATTATTGAGTTCCTACTATGTAGTAGATACTATTCTAGGCCCTGAAGATACAACAGTGAATTGAATTCTTTCTCAGAGATAGAAGTTAAGGAACAGAAAATGAATAAATAAATATGGAACATGCCGATGATGATACATACAATAGAAAAAAGTAAACAGAGATAGGGATTTAGGAAATGTCATTGAGAAGTAGTAAAGGAAGGCATTTCTGAAAAGTTGTAATTAGTGCTGGCTGAAGAAAATGTGGTGCCACTTTCTAATATCTGGGAGAACATTGCCCTGGGTAGAGGCTATTTGAGCAATGGTGCTTACCCAAGAATATATCTGCTAAGTATGTGAAATAGATGGGAGTGTGGCTAGAGGGGACTGAGAGGACAGAGTAGTGGCAGGTAAAGCCAGACAGGTAGTGGGGGACTCCATGATGTAAGATCATGAATGCCTCTACATGGACTAGGATTTTTCTCTGAATGTGATGGGAAGCCATTGGAGGGGTTTTTGAACAGAGGAGAAACATTTTTTTGACATATTTTGTGGTATCACTCTGGCTGCAGTATGAAGATTAAACTCATTATTCCATAAAATAGCTAACAAAGGTTTATGCAAGGCAGACAGAAAATAATACAGATTTATTGGCCCATCTTTGATACTAGATTTATGTGTCAGTGGCTTTTATGTGCTCTGTTAGTGTTCCTTTGAGCTAATCAGAAAGATCTTTGCCATTTAGACCAGCGGTCCCCAACCTTTTTGGCATCAGGGATCATTTTCATGGAAGATAATTTTTCCATGGATCAGGGGAGGGGAGTATGGTTTGGGAATGATTCAAGCACATTTCATTTATTGTGTACTTTATTTCTATTATTATTACATTGTAATATATAATAAAATAATTTATACAACTCACCATAGGTTGGGGACTCATGATTTAGACCTTTTTCTATTTATTTTTAAATAGTCGTATATCTGTTGTGTAACTATAGAAATAGCCATTGTGTATTTTTACAGTTACTGTGATAACTAACCAAAACCAGGTATCCATTAAGTCTACAATAGAAATAC
This sequence comes from Microcebus murinus, assembly GCF_040939455.1. NCBI lineage: Eukaryota > Metazoa > Chordata > Mammalia > Primates > Cheirogaleidae > Microcebus > Microcebus murinus. The sequence continues at coordinate 69,071,777 of NC_134107.1, read as the reverse complement.
TTACAAGACTTTTCTTCTTTATTAAAATTTTTTTCTTAGCTTCAGATTGAAGCCAGGTGATCTTTACTTATTTATAACTTAATTTTGTTTATTTATATTAATAACATTTATTTGTAACTTAGCTTATCATTTTTCCTATCTTTAGGAGTTCTGGTAATAGCCCCAACTGACAGACTATCAGGATAATCCAGCAATCTTCCTTTCCTAGGTGCTATTTCTTTTTTATTGCAGTTTCTAGTTTTGCCTTTGTCCTTCTGTGATAAGTGGGCCTTGGGAATGGATTTTTCATGTAGCAATTCCCACTCATTGATACCATTCTATCTTCTGCAGCAGCTTGAGAAAGAAGCCAAGATATCTAAATGCAATATTAGCTAAGAAGGCTTAAGCTTCATCAAAGACTCTTAACTCCAATGAACAAGCTCCCTGTTTTTTTAACTATCACAAGCAATGCCTTTGGTTGATAACTCAGCTCTGGCTCTGAACAACTTTTGGTGTAGGCTTTTTTATTAGGATAGCAGGAATAGGCTACAACCAAGGAAACTTTTAGACTTTCAGGTCATGATATAGGGATTTTCAGGACTGGGGGACAACAGCATTTTCTTTTTCCATTGTGTTAAACTTGAATTTATTTTAGAGGAATCACTCTTCTTTCCAACATCATGTCCCTTAGTTTGTTATTTTATCAACTCCTCTAATGTATCTATCCCACTTTACACATTTGTAAATGGGTTGCATGCTCATTCACTTTATGTTATTGTGTCTCAATGGTTTGTCCTAAAATATTCAAATATGAAACTTAAGTAACAGAATTTGTCCTAAATGCATTGTTCATCTTCTTGTTGATATATTTGTTGTGAATGATTATCCTACAGCATGCTGCTTTCTCTTACAGCCTTTCTTTTGTTTTTGGCATTTATCTATCCAGCCAGTTAGCCATCCACCCATTCCTCCATCCACAAATCTAACAAATCATCTTATCTAACAAATGTGCTCTCCAGTTTTACTAAATTTCAGGCACTGAGATAAATAATTTGATACAAAAGTGAATAAGAATTATAGATACTAATAAATACTTGTGGCTTGATTGTAGTTGAACTAAATTTAAAACATAAGGATTTACTGAATCCATTGGAATGTAGTTTCAATAATATTTCCATTTTTATTTATTCACTAATGAATTTATTCAATAAATGTTTAACCAGTGGCTACTGTATGCCAGACATTGAGCTAGAGGTTAGAATATAAGAATTAATAAGGGGTGGTTTCTGTATTCAAAGGGTTATGGTTTGGTGGGAGATAAAGAAATATTACAAATAATTATGTCACAAAATGAAAGTGCTATATTAGATGTCAATATAGTGTTCTTATACCAGCAGAGGGACGGGAGTGACTAACTCTGTCTGGGAGAGACAGAAAGCCTCCAGAGGAGGTAAAATTTAAGCTGGACCTTATTCTTCTATTCAAAATGTGGTCAATAGACTAGCAGCACTGGTATTATGTGTGAGCTTGTTAGCAAAGCAGAATCTCTGGCCACAGACTAGGTTTATGGAGTCAGTCAGAATTTGATTTTAACGAGATCCTCAGGTGAATTGTAAAGCATATTAAAATTTGAGAAGCATTGGTTTAGAGTAAGAATAATATGGCAGGTTAAGAAGATAGGTAAGTCATTTTATTTTATTATTATTTTTTTTAGGTAAGTCATTTTAAACAGAGGAAGGATCATGTGCATAGGGGATGGAGGAATATGGCATGCTTGGAGTTGTTCTGTGTAATTAATTCTTAAGGTGCATCAGACAAGGGAAAGAAAGGAATTTGGTAACATATGTGAGGACCAAACTCTAAAGGGTTTATATACTATGTAAAGGATTTGAACTTTTTTCTGAGCCACAGGGTATGATTGGAGGTTCTTAAGCAAGTATATGATATTATGGGATTCCTGATTAAGAAAAAATAACTTTAGCAGCTATGTGGGGAACAGATTAGAAACATATAAGAAAAGGTCTGCTGGCTACTCAAGAAAGTATTTTGGAAAAGAGAGCCTAAACTTACAGTGGATATGCAAAGCAGTGATTAAACTCAATAACTATATTGCAGACTAAAATTATGAGAATTCATGTTTGAGTAAATCAGGCGTCTTCAAACTACGGCCCACGGGCTACATGGGTGTTTTTGCCTGTTTGTTTTTTTACTTCAAATTAAGACGTGCAGTGTGCATAGGAATTTGTTCATAGTTTTTTTTTAAACTATAGTCTGGCCCTCCAATGGTCTGAGGGACAGTGAACTGGCCCCCTGTTTAAAAAGTTTGAGGACCCCTGGAGTAAATGAAGGAGATAAGGAAGAAATCAAAGATAACTCAAGAGGTTTCTGCAATGAGTGTCTGGGTGGTGTTGGCATTGAGGAATTAGGAAATACAAGAGAGGAACAAGTTTCATAGTGGTAGGAATGAGTTCAGTATTGGATATATTAACAAATATTTGTGAAATATTCAGATGGAAATGTTTAGTAATATGTTCTGGGGGCTAAGAAGACAAGTTGAGATTTAGATAGAGAAATGGGAGCCAGGAATTTAGAGGTAGATGCTAAATAAGTTACAGAGATGCCTGAGACCACCTCTGAGGTAGCGGCATAATATTTACCCCAAATCAATGTCAAAATTCTTTGGGTTGAAAAATAAATAGAAGAAAATGAAAGAGAAGACAGTATCATGAGAGGGAGACAGAACAGAGATAATATGAAGGGCAGAAATCAGTGGAGTAGAAGAAACTAAAGCAACAACCCAGGGAAAAGTACAAAAAAAAAAATGATACCAGAAGCATAAAAAAGAGGGTTAACTTTGGAAAGAAAGCAGTATATCTTCTCCTTCAGGGAAGGAGATATACTTGGGTTAAGATTTTAATACATGTATGAACTTGAAGATGAAAACTGAAGAAGGAAAGATAAGGAAGTTTGTGTTTTATGATTGCTATTTTCTTGATGCAATAGGTAGCAAGGTCAACAGAATCTTGATGAGCATGATGAAGGTTTATAATAGACACTTTAGGGTACAGGAGAAAGTAGCTAACTAGAGATAACTAAAAGGATTTCTGGGCAGTGCTGAAAGCCTAGAAGAGGTTTGAAATCATAAATAACTTGTGCTTCATTTCTTACTCCATCATTCCGTGGCAGCCCCTATTTCCTACCCTGTCTGATTTCATTTATTGTTTGATCAGGAAATAATTTTCCAGTAAATTTAAATTATAACTCAGGCAAGAAGAAAAACAAAGGCTTATATTTCAAACCTGGGATAAATCTGCCTGAGGTCTTATATTTTAATTAAAATTAATTGACACTCTTCCCTAATGAAAGTACTACATTGTTCATCATTAAAAACCTGTAAAATAAAGAAAAGTAAAAATATAGGATAATATTTTAAACGAGAAATGATTGTTGATACTATTTTCCTTTTAGTACTTTTTCTAAACACAGTTTTGTCTGTTTGCTTATTTTACATGATTATGGTAATCATATATAAACTGCTTTGTATATTGCTCTTTTCAAGTTCTTAAGAGTTGTAATTGTTTTTTCCTTATCATAAAGCAACTTACATTTATTACAAATTTTTGAAAATATAAAAAAGGACAAAAGATAAAAATATAAATAACTTGTAATCCCATCTCCCAGAGATAATGACTCAATTGCTAGGGGTTTTGATGAAAGCTTTCATGTCACACTTTAGAAAACATTTTTTAGCAACATTTCTGCTAATATTTGTTCTCAGTTTTTCTTTAAGTTTAAACAGCCTGAACCATAATTGAATTTCACTGGAGAACCACTAATCAGGACAGCCACTACAAACAGCTCAGTCCTCTACACATCTATAGCAGAGATAAGGAGTTAAGAACAGAATGTGGAGAGAAATAGGAAGAGTTGTCAACATATACAAAACAAAAATATATATGCTTGTTCTTATGTCTTTGCAAAAGTATAAAGTATACTTACAAGCAACATGAGACCTACTCCTATCATGAACTTAAAAATTATTCTCTTTCTCATCCTCTGTTTCTTCTTACTCCAAAGTTGGCTTCTATAAATTATTACATCCTTCAAGCAGGCATGGCCCTAAAAGTTCATATGGGAGGAGATTATGATTAGCAGCATAATCATCCCAAACACTGATATAGTACTGTCCATGTGCCAGGCACTATTCTAAGTGTTTTCTATAGATTAAGTTTATTTAATCCTCACAACAAAACTAAGAATTAGGTAATAAAATTATTCTCATATTGAAGATACAGAAACTAAGGTACAAAAAGATTCAGTAATTTGACAATGTCATATATTTTTAAGAGGTAAACTGGATTTTAAAGCCAAGCAGTCTGTCCTAGAATCCTCTTTATAACTCCTGCACAATATCTAGTTGGAAGGGTAGCTGAGAGATTGATCTTGAGTTATACCATAAGTATACACTTTGCTGAGAATGTTTATTTGGTGTGGCAAGGGTTGGTTAAAGTCCTTTCACCCCCTGCCCCTACCCCAAGCACAATATCCAACCTTGCTATTACAACTGCTTTCTAAACTTTTTTGATGGCCACAATGAAGTGGTCCAAATGTTTTAAGTCCAGTAAGGCTTTCAGATCAATTTCTCTGTATTCTAAGCTCTTATTATAGTTTTTATTTGTTTGTTATTTTTGTTTTTGGTACCACTGTCCTCTTCTTTTAGGAAAGGACCAGCCTGATGCAGATGCTTCTTACATTTTCAAATTTGGAAATTCTTATGGCATTGCTGTTTACTCATATGTCCTTGAAAATTTTAAGTGGTTCTTGAGCTACTTCTAATAGTTTATACTTTATAGGTAACAAATTCTCATTTTATTATTAAAGTTAATAATAAAGCTTCTTTCTTGGCATTAGATTTGCTTAACACATTCAATCCTGCTTTCCTTTCCCTCTTGCCTTCCTTGGCTGCCTCTTCTTTAGTTTCCAGGTTTGGAATAATTGCTTGTCTGTGACAGGAATGCAGAATCTGGAATGCACACTGTTGCTGTGTGTTCTGGGTTCTTACAAGCTGCTGTGTAGAAGAAGGGGAGTGAAAAATATGATGTCTACTTATGTCACTGCCAAACTAGCTTGGCCCTTTTGTTCACAATTGGGACTCCAGGGATGTTGCCCATAGGACTGGCTGAAAAAAATCTTAGAAGGCAATGTGCTACCATGAGGGAAATAGTAAATTTAGTACTGAATCTATGTTACAACTTTAATTATAATATCTTTATTTATTTATTTATTTAAATTTTTTTTTTTTTTTTTTTGAGACAGAGTCTTGCTTTGTTGTCCAGGCTAGAGTGAGTGCCGTGGCGTCAGCCTAGCTCACAGCAACCTCAAACTTCTGGGCTCGAGCGATCCTTCTGCCTCAGCCTCCCGAGTAGCTGGGACTACAGGCATCCGCCACCATGCCCGGCTAATTTTTTATATATATATCAGTTGGCCAATTAATTTCTTTCTATTTATAGTAGAGACGGGGTCTTGCTCTTGCTCAGGCTGGTTTTGAACTCCTGACCTTGAGCAATCCGCCCGCCTCGGCCTCCCAAGAGCCACCGCGCCCGGCCTTACTTATTTATTTTGTATCTCTAGAAGTAATATAGCATGGTAGTTAAGAGCATATCCTCTGGATTTAGGTTAATTGGCATCAAATTCTGACATCAGTCTTTACAATCTGTGGACCTTGGTCCAATTAACATCTCTGGGACTTACTTTCCTTATTTAAAGAAAACTACCTTATGAATTTCAAATGAGACAATACCAGTAAAATGCTTAGAATAGTAGTTGGCTCATAATAAGTAATTAATAATTGTTAGTTACCATTTTAAACTCTCTCTCTTTAGACTGTAAGTTCCAGAAGAGTGAGTATTTTCTTTACTATGAATGTTCACTGCTTAATAAATATTTGTTGAACCAATGAATAAATGAATGAGTGGACCAATCTACTACAAAATAGCTGTTACTTGGGATATATTATTTAATCTCTTTGAAAATGTGTTCTGGGTATTTGGGATATAATGTGTTATTCACAGGATATTGGGGAGAATTGTTTGAGATAATAATGTAAAGTAGGCACTAGAGCTCAGAGTTTCAGAGCAAAGTCTTTCAAATAACGCACAAATAATCTTGGATCTCTTATTCTACCACTAGATATGACCTTAGATAAACCATTACTCTTCTTTGAGCCTCAATTTCCTCATTAGCAAAATGGAGATCATAATTCCTATCTCAGAGAGTTGGCATCATGAGACATGCCCGTGCTTTGAACACCATTCTCTTAAAAATAGTTTACCATTGAAGAAGACTTTGTAAGCTTGAGATCACCATAAAAATGTAAGTTACTGAATTTAAACAAAACATTAATTGAAAAGATGTTTTTATTTTTTTAAAATACTAGTTTATAGTGCAGACATGTAGAAATAACAATGTTCACCAGAGATTGCCTTTTTATGAGGAAGTTATATCTATCTAATATGCTCTGATTGAATGAGTTTTTAGAAAAGAGAGTTTGACTTTTCATTAAGAAGGCAATTTTCTATTGAATTCTTCCATAAGGTAGCACCAAATAAGAATCTAGCTGTAAGCTGAAATTTTAGACAACACTGAAGAGAACCAGGGAAACAATCTTTTATTTAAAGAGAATAGTGTGATGGTTATTTTGACAAGACAAATTGTGATAAATCAAGTCTCAAGGATAGAGTAATATGGTCTCCTAGAAAGTAATTTTTAAAAATTATTTTTAAAATTTTTTAAAAAATATGATTTGCCTAAGACTAAAGATTTGTTAATTATACTCTAGATACATATATTTTTTTCTAATTTCCAAATTATGATAAAGCAGAGAGATGAAGGACACCAAAATTATTTTAATTTTAAACGTTTAATGAGCATATTCATTTTCATCCTTGTGAAATAAAATTATTTTTTTTCCTATTTGATTTAGAGAAACTTGTTTTCTTAGGAACACAAAATATTCCTTATGGCCTGGCGTGGTGGCTCATGCCTGTAATCCTAACACTCTGGGAGGCCAAGACGGGAGGATTGCTCAAGGTCAGGAGTTTGAAACCAGCCTGAGCAAGAGCAACACCCCATCTCTACTAAAAATAGAAAGAAATTAATTGGCCAAATAAAAATATCTACAAAAAAAATTAGTGGGGCATGGTGGTGCATGCCTATAGTCCCAGCTGCTCGGGAGACTGAGGCAGGAGGATTGCTTGAGCCCAGGAGTTTGAGCTTGCTGTGAGCTAGGCTGATGCAATGGCACTCTAGCCCGGGCAACAGAGTGAGACTCTGTCTTAAAAAAAAAATTATATATATATATATATATATATATATATATATATATATTCCTTATATAGAAACTAAGAACATAAGTGTTTTGCAATGACCACTTAGTGGGTAGTGGAGAGAGGAAAAACATCCTGATATCTGTGTTATCCTCCAACACCCCTCAGACCTCATCTCTTACTGCTCTCCCCTTATTTCTGTACTTGCCACTCTGACCTCTTTGCTGTATCTCTAACTCACCAAGCACACTTCTACCCTAAGGCCTTTGTATTTGCTGTTTCTGATACCTAAAACTATATTCCTCCAAATATCTACAAGGCTAACTCCCTTACCTCCTCTAGGTGCTTAAATGTCACCTTCTTGGTTAAGCATTGTTTAGTCACTGCATTTAACGTGCAACATCCACAACCCCATTCAACTTTCCTATCTTCATTTCCTGCTTAATAGTTTTCCATTGCACTTGCAGTATTTGATATGAGTTTTTTTTATTACTTTATTTTCTGTCTCCCTTGATCTCTTAAAGATAAGCTTCATAAGGGCAGAGATTTGCATATATTTTATTGCTGTATCTCTAGCACTTAGAACAATTCTTGGCATATTATAGGTACTTACTAAATATGTGAAGAATGAATGAATGAACTCCCAAGATTAAGACAAAAAGCAGTTCTAATTTCCTGTGGGAAATTTCTGTTTCATAAATAAGGCAGTGACCTGGATGTCAAAGCAAATGAGGATAGGCAGGTTGCTTAAATACTTTGCTCCAAATACAGAATTTCAGAAGATTCTTTTCTCTACAGTTATAAAATAGTGTATTAGATTAAATAGCATTCTCCCAAAATTCTTGTCCATCCAGAACCTGTGAATGTAACCTTATTTGGAAATAGGGTCTTGGCAGACATAATCTAGGCTAAAATGAGGTCATACTGATTAGGGTGGATCCTAATCCAATGGCTGCTGTCTATAAGAAAGAAGGAAATGTGTATTCAGATACATAGGGATAATGCAATGTGACAGCAGTGGCAGAAATTAGAGTGGTACATCTATAAATCAAGGAACACTAGGATTGCTGGCAACCGCTAGAAACTAGGAAAATGCAAGGAAGGATGCTCCCATAGTAACTTCAGAGAGAGCATGGCCATGCTGACATCCTGATTTTGGGTTTCTAGTTTCCAGAACTGTGAGAAAATATATTTGTGTTGTGTAAAGCAACCAAGTCTGTGGGAATTTAAGGTGGGGCTAAGAAATTAATATACATAGAAATAGGGCTTATTCAATTTGCCATTAATGTATTATGCAAACATTTTTTGAGCATCAGACAGTATGTTAATCATTGGAATTGTAGTGATAAATCACCCAGTTCTCCCTGTTCTCAAGGAGCTCATAGCTCAGCGTCAGAGACCGAAAAAGTAAATAGAAACTTATTATAATGAAAATGTTACGAGAGAATTAAGCTCAGAGAGCACAGAAATGGAGTATATAATCTACTCTGGGGGTGAGGGGTGTCATAAAGTGTTTGTTTGAAGAAGTAATTTTAAATAAGTCAAATAGGGAAGGGTATACCATTTCAGGCAGAGGAAAGCATGTGAAAGAGAGTGTAGCTGCTTGCGATGGAGTGGTTGTAACTGGAGTATATTGCAGTAGGAATATTCCACAATAATCCAAGTGAGACATACGAAGGTTCTAACTAAATTAGGGTAGGAGAATCTCCAAGAAATCAACTGGTAGTCTTGACTCTGGTGCTTAATTGATTTTAGACAAGGATAGAAAGGTAAGGAGCCTTCCTTATAGAACGATGTATCATATTTTAAGGTGGGAGTAATTGCAAAGATTTATAATTCAGAATTTCACATTTTAGCCATTGAGTGTGATTAAGCCTGTGTCATCATTGAATCTGTGAGTGTGTTTGTTTAAAAAGGGGAAAGAGAGAGAGAGAATGAATCTGGGTGATGGTGAGATCTGAGATATACACATTTTAAGGGTGTAACCTTTAAGGCATTAAGTAGTAATATAACACACATTGGATTGGAATCTTGATTCTGAGTTCATACCTTACCTGTACCTTTTTTTCAATCCTTGTAATTTTATCTTTTGGAGTCTTAGTCTCCCTCTTTGTAAGTTAATATTTGCTTTAACAGTATAACAATATTGTTGTTGGAATAAAATGAAAGAAAATATTTAAAATTCTTATGAGTTTTCAACTCTTATGAAGCACTGTACAAATATGAATTATTATTTATTTTTTTATTTCAGCATATTACAGGGGTACGAATATTTATGTTACATATATTGCCCTTCCCCCACCCAAGTCAGAGCTTCCATCCCCCAGATGGTGTGTAACATACCCATTAGGTATAAATATACCCATCCCCTCCACCCCCTTTCCACCTGCCTTACACCTGATGAATGTTACTACTAAATGTGCACATAAGTGTTGATTTTAAGAGATATTTCAACCATAAAGAGGCTTTTCAACTAGGTTACCAAATCTAAGATTCTGTGATTCCAAATACCTGATTTATTCAGTTATCTACATAAATCAAATGCACTTGGCTCCCATTTTTCAAACATGCTAATGTCATGAAAACTGACTTGAAGTCCTACAAGACCTTAAGAGATTTCCTAGGAATCTCTCATAACTGCCCACAAACCTGGTGCAAAATTGCTGGTTAAAAGCATTTATTCGAGAATTGAATAAATAAACAAAAAAAACTTTGACTACATGAGTTATATGATCTAGCTATTACTAGCTAGTTGTAGGTTTGTTATCCCACTGACTTTCTTGCTGTTTTTTTAAAATTCTAATTTAACTACCTTTTTTTACTTCCTTTTTTTAACCTCCAAATTATTTTTATATTATTATCTAATTGTCCATTCTCCTTCACTAGACTCTAAGATCCTTGAGGATAGGCACTGTGTATATTTTAAGTCCTTGAAACTGTAGAGGAGGGGGGAAAAACCCACTTTTTCCTCTACTCACTGAGGTTCATTCCCTGTAAATTAGACAAAAGAAATATTAATAAGAAAAAAATAAACAAGTTTATTAACATGTACATCACATATATACAAAGAAAAACTCAGTGATAGGTAACTCAAAGGGGTGGTAGGAGCTTCAACTTGTATAACATCTTAAAGAACAATAAATTTATAGAGACATGACAAGACAAAAGAAAAGAGGTTTACACTTTTAGGGGTAGCAAACTATGGAAAGATAAATAAGTGAGGAAACTAGTAGAAGATAGGATTGGTTTAATAAGATTTGTTATGTAGGGTCTACTTCATGTTTTGGCTAAGAGTCTAGAATTGTCTCCTATGATTAAGATCATCCCACCTTTCCTAATAGAGAGGGTGAGAATACAGATTTTGTTCTTTGCTTGCTTTTTCTCAATTGCTTTCAACTCAAAATAATCTTTATGTCAAAGTGGGATATTTTGGGGTGGCATACTCTGAAATCCTTCTGCACATAGAATGCATTCTTCATATATGGTTGTTAAATGACATGAAAGTGTTTGAGAGAAAGATTTGCACAGGATTCAGTGAACATTTATGTTTTAAATTTAGTTTCATCAGCAAACATCAGTAAAAAATTAGTAAACACCCATAATGACTTATAAATACTAAACTGATCTGTGATTTTTATATATACATAATGGACTTATAACATCAAACATGGTAAAAAAAAATCTAAAAATACACAAATGTTTCAGGAGGCTTATGATCCTGTGTTTACCGAAAATCATGTTTGATTTATTCATTGTTCCTAATACCGTTCTTGGAATTTTTATTTTAGTTCCTTTCAAAAGCAATCACATTCTTAACTCAGTTTCTGGTATGAAAATAGGTCATTGTGATAGGTTTGTCAGAATACAAATGCATGGGGAATTGATATTTGGAGCTTGATCTGACTTGGATAAGTTCTCATTGTACAAATATTGTAGAGCAATTTGTCTTACCCATAAATCTCTCTATTGTTTGATAAGTAATTTAGCATTCAGAGTAGCCAGGCAAGAGCAATTGAAAACTTCAGCCACAGATCTCTTAGGAACCGATAATTTATTATAGAGTATTTCCTAGCCTTGCATATGTTTATTTAAAAAAGAAAGTTTCCTAATTCATGAAGATATATTTAACAAAAGTTTGAAGGTACTTTTATATGGATCCTCAAAATGCTGAGCTAAGCCTTGTCACCTACAGCTAAGAAGTCTTAGAGACCAGGACAGGAAATTTTAAAATCAAAGTGAGATTCAGATGGGATGGGGGAAACAGATGTCACAAGAAGAGAAGAAGATAATTGTGAGAGGGTATTTTAGGCTCAGGGATAGTGTGAGAACAGTCTTAGGTGAGAAAATACAAGTCAGGTTTGTGAATTTAATGGACCAGAGTGGAGTGTATGTTAGTAGTGGGCAACTAGGTATAGGGAGAGTTGGGTAAGAGTTACACATCAGGTTGAAGAATTCAACTTTATGCAGTTGGGAAATTTTGAAAGACTTTTACAAGGTATGGTAGGGATTGGCTAACTATGTTAAGAATGTGAGCTTTGAAATAATATCAGAAAAGGATTTGAGTGACTGAGACTGGAGAAAATAAAAAGAGCCAAGAGGTTATCCCAATAGTCAAGACCAGAGCTAAAAAGGAATTGAGCAAGAGAGCAAGTAGTGGGACTGGAAAGGAGAGGGCAGACACTAGTGATAGGGAAGATGAGAAATATTCATATTCAAATTTTATGGGGGTCACAATGGGGCATGGGAGTGAGCAGCATGAGTTGAGATACTTTTCTTGTTCTGCCCTGGAGTTTAGCAGAACCCTGGAACTAAGCTATGATGAGAAGAAAGCTACGATGGATAAGCTATCAGAAGGAACAGATAGGATGCAGAGCTTATCTTCTCCTGCGCTTTGGGAATTGGGTTAGACATGTAATAGGAAATATGAACTGAGGCCT